>NW_026915866.1:6562500-6844170 GCF_034315485.1 Pezoporus occidentalis
AGTCTGCCAGCTGGTTTGTTCAAGATGAGCTCAGACAAGTCTTGCAGCATTCTAAGCAGATAGACGTGAAGATGCAGCCTCAGAAGTCCCTTTAGAGCAAACATATGCAAAATTAGATATGCAGACCGTTAGTGCCAGAAATGCTACTTTGAAACTGTAGGGAAGAATAACGCACCCTGCTGTTTCCTTCCTTTGAGAGAGGGAAGAGGTAATTTTTCTGCCCAGCGCAGGGAGCTGCTACCTCTGCTGCTTGTGAGAGGAAGGGTGGGAGCGGTGGTACACTTCCTCCCTCTTGCTGTGCGGTCAAAAGCAAAAGGGCAGCCTTTTGGGCTGCAGCTGCGCCATGGTGCCGCTTGGGACAAACATTCAGAAGGACAGCTCTGTTTATGTACTGCAGTGCCTCAGCAAGCCCCTGTTCTGGAGTTTTTTAGAGAGCTCACTCTTACTAATTCCCCTGACAAGTCTGTACAACGATGAAGCATAAATAGTGACATACCTAGTCCATAGCTCAGTCACACAGTGACTGCAGGTGTGGTTCCATACACTCCTACATCCAAACTGGCTCCAAAGTGCATAAACTATAAAGTACTTGTTACAACCATTTTACGCACAGGGCAGCGACGAAGCTTAATGAGGTAAAACACATACATTATTCTGCAAAAGAAACACAGACTTGCAGTCCTGAATTAGGGGTTGCTACAATCAGAATATAGGCAGTCGCCTCCCCTTTTGTTACTGGTGCTTTGGTTGTTAGACTCCAGTAAGTACCAAATTTCCCTCTAACTTTGTATTGCTAAAGGCACTGGACAAACTGCAAATTTGGAAACTTCCCTTCCCAAACACAGGTTATTGCTTGTGTATACCTAAAGGTTCTGGTGTAATTCTTGACAGTGCTCCATCCAAAAGGGCAACTGATGTTTATCCTACGATGAAGCACCATATAATTTTCTAAAGTTAAGGTCCATTAGGTTTTTCGAGGCCCTCTGAGTTGCTCTCAGCCGTTCTTCATCAAATAACACAGGACACCCTCGCTTCACAGCTCAGAGGTTTAACATATGGTGTTTACTCTGTAATAGCACTCAGGAGAGTGAGGATTTCCTCTGAGTGTGTTTTAATGGTGATAAGATTTTCTTCAAATCCATCATTTTTAGTAGTGTTTGAGTATGTTTCCCTCCAAGGGTTTTCTTTACTCAACCCTAAGCCACCTGAGCTTCCCATCCCTCCTCCTGTGCAGATTTTTGTTTTTCCTGTGAGCCTGAATCAGAGTTATCCGCATGAACAATCCCTCAGGAATCACTCTGGCATCTCTTTCCAGGAAGATCTGTAAACTTGTCAGAAGGTCAGTGAGTGGAAGCAGGAGTTAGGGTGAGAGAGCGCAACACTGCAGATCTGGTGGTTGTAGGCTTTAAATGCAAGTTGCAGTCAAAGTGGTGGGACTGGAGGCTAGCAGACCAATTCATCTCACAAGCCCAGCTTTTAGAAAAGCTTTCAGCCTGGCCTGGCTGAAAGCCACAAGCTAGAGAGGAGCTAAAAGGTGTTGGAGCAGATGTTTGGCCAGCCTGGCTGAAAGCTCAGCCCTCAGACCTCTGTGCAGGTGGGGCCTCAAATCATCTTGCTGAGAACAGAGTGGGAAAAGCCAACTATGCAACAAGCTCTCGTTTTAAATCTAAGCAACTCTTTCCCCATTGTTTTTAGTTCAGATGGCTGTAGCGATGCTGTGATCTGAAGGCACTGTGTGTCATTGCCTTCATAGCAGAGAGCTGATCCAAAACCTTCTGGGGAGAGTGATGAGGTACTCAAGGGAGTCAGCATCTGCTGGAGGAGGCACCAGATCTGCAGTGCACTCCAGCTGCAGGGAGCCATCTCCTCACCTGTGGTAGGAACATGCTTGCTCATCTGGGCTATGGCAATAGGAGTGGCAAAAGGGCTGCCATCTTTGTGACTTCAGTGTCTCCTGTCTGTCGGACTACATGACAGAATGTATCCAGGGCCTCTTAACAGTTTGTTAAGACCTCACAGGAGTTTTTGCAAGTGAGCTGGTAATCCCAAGCAAGGTGTTCAATATGTTTAACCTGATTTACTCGTAATTTTGTGTCTTGTTCTTCATACACACCTCCATTCATATCTGACAACAGTTACCACATAGCAGGATCAAAGATACCAGTTTCCTTTATGTTTGGTATGGACACTTCTCATTACTCAGATGTTATGCAGACAGCTACCACAGCAAACGTAGCACTTTTAATAACACCAGCGAACCAGGTATTTTACAGCAATATTCTGTATAGTTTATACTGGTGGACCTGCTTAGGAACAAGGTAAATAAAATACTTAGAAAAAAAAAAATCCCAAAAGTCATAAAATAGCAGTACTAGTGTCATTACAAAACCATGCTGTGTTGTCAGGGCTTTTTACTTCCCATAGTAGGGTGGGAGGAATACATCCTGCCTGTGGTAATGCTACATCTTTGGCAGATAGTCCTCTTTGCTCAGCAATAGTGTGCCATTTGTAACAGGATTAAGTAGCAGAAGATAAGACTCAAGCTAGCCACACAATTCCTCTATTTACTTGGGAACTCCTCTATTTTGAAAAGTTCAAAGAGCAAGTAAACTGGGTCCAGACTTTGCTTCTGGACTTCTTCCAAGTGCAAGGTTACACTTCATGAATAAACTGCACCTATACCCTTCAGGCACCTTTAAAGGAAGGCACTTAGAAAAATGTACAATTTACTTGTTTGCAAGTCCAATAAGAAGAAATTTCCAAGCCTTTCTTACTCTCTCCAGTTATATTAAAAAACCCAGAAACTTCCCTGCAGATGAGAACAGAGTAGCCACTAATATTCTTGTTGGGTTGAACAATTACTTTTGAAGTCTGTTTCTTCAGAGGCTTGTCATTTGCTGTATGCTTCACCGCCCATGTTTCCCTGAGAGGTTGGATACGTAGAATTTGTTTTGATTTCCTGCTCTTCTTCTACCTCACTAATTATACCATCAACTTTCTCTGCTGTCGTAGTGCTTTAAGAAAATTGAACTGTGGGTAACTGCTATCTGAGACATTATTTGGAAAATAAAAGAAATCCCACCCCAGACTTATTTGTAGATTCACCTTGGTCTTACCATATCAAGTACCACCATCACATCTTCACATATCTTCAGACCCTTGCATAGCTATTAAAGGGCCCTGAGATTTCCAGGTTTGGCATCTGAGATTATACTACTTTGGAGGCAGGGATTATGTCTCCTCCTTGTTCCTGCAAATGGCAAGCATAAAATGCTAGTGTTGCAACAGCAAAACAACTAAAGTAAATCTAATTAAAAATTGTACCTCTCTGTTGTTTGGAACCCAAGGATACAAATGTATCTATAAACACACAATGTGGACCCAGTAAATACAATAACGGATGTGAAAGTGTGAAGAAGAGACTGATAAGGGGAAAAAAAAAAGAAGTGATATCTTCAAGAAACAGATGCATACTTTGTTCCTCTTGTCTGCTTTCAGGCAGGGGAAATTTGCCTTTTGAAGTAGGTCTCCACGCTTTGTATAATATAGCAGTCTGCAGTCATCAGGAAAGCTGATGTTTTTACCCAGAAGTATTAACTTTTTTGAAGAGACTGACCGTGAGTAAAATAATTTTTCTGAAAGGAAAGCTAATCTTGCCCAGGACAGACATTTCTGCCCCGAATCACAGCGACATAAACCTCAGTGTCTAAAAGTTTTACAAATTTTATGTCACCAAGTTCACCAGACCAAAATATGCGGCTGCTGTGTCATGACTTCTCAGGACTTTATAATGCTATATCCCAGCTGAATGATGAACTGCTAAGTGTGTAACACTTATGCATACACATGTGAAATGAAACACTCAATGAAAGTTGTGTCACATATGTAATGGAATGGAAAAAATAACAGTTAGGGAGATTTTTGTCTCAGCAAAGATCTATCATTTTCTTAGATATCAGCACAGCTTTTTCAGTAGGTTTGAGAACCTTCATAAAGGTGAATCTGCTAAAAGCATCAGCTGTTTAAAAATGTTGAGTTATAAAGGGGGAGGGGAGAGAGCTTACAATGAGTCCATTGTTCTGCGCTGAGCACTGTCACTCAGAGCCAGGAACAAAACCAAGAGCTGGACAAAAAGGAGGTCCAGCCACCTAGTGGTAAATTACGCTGATATACTGCTTATGTTTGCGTTCGTGGGCCTCCGTGTGCTCCGTAGAGGGAGAAGGAGGCATTTCCCAAATTTTGATAGGTGCAAGACCTGGCAGCTGAAATGCATAGGACTCTACAACTGCCTGATGGGAGGATGGAGGGAGGTGGTGGCTCGTCTCTTCTCCCATGTAACAAGTAATAGCTGTGTCAGGGAAGTCTTAGACTGGATATTAGGTACAATTTCTTCACCAAAAGGGTGATCAGGCAGTGGAACAGGCTGCCCAGGGAAGCGGTGGAGTCAGCATCCCTGGAAGCGCTCAAAAAACATGTAGATGGCGGCCCTTAGTGACGTGCTTTAGTGGTGGACTTGGCAGTCCTGGGGTTGGACTTCATGATCTTGAGGATCTTTTCCAATGTAGTTGATTCTGTGATTCTAAGGTTGGCAGGAGAAGTAACCATAGGAAGCACAAGGTCAGCTTGCACTAGGTAGACAAGGCACAGCCTCCAGTTGGTGTCCTATATGATAAAAGTACACCTTTTACTGTCGCCTGCTGATTGTACTGATTCAGTCTTTTTCCTTGAATATATCTGTCCTTGCAAGCTTGCACTTGCCACTGTGCCTGCAACTGTATAGCAGTATTCTGGGAAAATTTTGGGCAGTTTTCCATAATTCCATAGCAGGGAACAGCATGTCTAGAGGATACACGGAACAGAATGGTGCAGTGCGCTCAAGCCCCACTTCACACAAGGAAAAGAGAGGTGTAAGCCAAATTGTCACAATTGAAACAAGAGTGATGCACTCAAACAGCTACACAAAGCAAGCCATACACTTTCAAGCTAGGATAAAACACCTACCTACCAAATTTATTGAGACTGAACTGTTTCATATTTTGTGTGGTTACAAACTAACAGAAAAAAGCTTAATGTTGGCAAGGTCTGAAGAGACATCAAAATAGTAAACCATGAAATACTTCAAAGAAAGAATAAAAAACATATATTGTATATGCCCTTATACCTCTTGGTATTCAGCCCAGTACGCCAGAGCTCCCATTCCAAAAGTGATCTTAGAGTTTAGAAGCCCACATCTCCTTGAGAGTGAGTCCTGCAGAGCCTAGTATGCAACTTGCATAGGCACAGGGAAGAGGTATTCAGTGGGATAGCCTATGCAGTCTGGACGTTAAATGACCATTATTTTCAATGTAAATTGAATTTTAATAAAAACATAAAGCAAGTTATCTCTTTACCCAACTTCAGATGGATGTGCTTTAGTTACATCAACCAAAATTAAAGATACCACCTCTCTTACATAATGACATCTGTTAGTTAACCTGTGGAGTAACAGCGTGATATTAAATTCCCTGTTGCTAAATTTTACTCCAAGCTATTTTGACTGCTACAGAACTCTTTTGAAATGTGAAATTTTGTCCAAAGCATATCCCATCTGTGGCTTACATACACATGAAACTGCATTGCAGGTTGTACTCAGCTACAAAACACAAAAGTACAGTCACAGTTATAGCAGGCATAGCCAGTAAATTTCTGTGAAACTCCAAATGGTTACTTCGTGCTGTGAGAATTTTTGTAACTGAAAACAAAGTTTCATTCAAAGTAGTAACTGCAGCATGAACTGATTTTAGCAGACACATTTGTTCTTATCAGAACACACAGTACTGGAGCAAGTACAGAGGATAATGCTTCCCTTGAGGTAGGGGATATCTTAAGTCAGCTCAGTGTTGCTTGCTGACAGCCACTAGTGTAGAAGAGAAATACAGCTGCTTCCTACTAGAGTGATACCAGCTACTATATCTCAAACTCTCACTTCTAGTTGTGTAATGTTTCTGTTACCTACAGTGGATAGCTAGAAAAGCAGAGGTAACACATTTGGTTACTACTTTGAAGTGGTATTTGCCATTGATTCTCCTACCAAAAACTGGAAAATGGGTACGGATGCAAATTTATCATGAGTTTTGTCAGAGTTCTGTTCTAAGGAGTGTTTGGCACGGAGAGGTTGAGTCTCCCAAAGAGCAATTATGCTCATTTTTCATCTGGTCTTTATCAAACATGCTTTCTCACCTGGCTAACCTGAGAAATTAACTGCCTGGCACCTGCAACACTGTGTTCCTGGTGGGATGGCTGCCTCATGCCATCTGTCTTTGCCCTTCTCATTTCACTGATGGATCACACCTGATTTTTGCCTTGAATCCTACACCACAACACTTTCCGAGCTGTGAAACTACAGATGTTAGAAGGATAATGAGCAGAAAGCTGTGCAAAGTTCTCTTTTATCCCCTGGGAAGCAGAGGCAACAGGTGAGCCGTAATGGACTTTCTTACAGTATCTTAGTAAATCAGTGTCCAGGTTTGCTACCTCTTCCTGTACTCCACAGTCAGTAAGAGACTAGGGCAGAATGTTAGACTTGTGTATTCTGCCTCAAAATCTCTCAGCCTGCTTTTCCTTTTTTCCAGGTGAACAGGGCCTCATCCTTGGGGTAGAGTAGCATCCAACTCTGCATTCCTCTGCCATACGTTTTGGATATTCATTGAAGCAGGGTAATTTTTTAAAAGACTCAAAGCTGGAATTTAAAAGCTGCTGACTTAAGAAAAAGGAGTCGTGAAGGAGAGCAACAGAGAAGGGATCAATGTTCTTGGGCAGAAAATATGGAAACAGCACCTCCTTCAATTTGTAAAATACCCACAGGGGTCAGGGTGGGGTGGTTTGGCAAGGAGTACAAATGTACGCAATCCTGTAGCCGTTTGTGGCTTTCTGCACGCAGAGCACCACTGCTGTCTTGCTTTCTGCTACTCTGCAGGTTGCCTGCTACACCCTGCAAATACACTCCACTCTTGTGGTTCTTTTTGAAGCAGCTCATTAAAACAGATGTCCTAATATATGTCTCTTGCCCACTACATAAATAACAGTTTGCTTCATGCTCCTGCCATCCTTTTGAAGTAAAGAAAGAAGGAGGGGGAAAGAAGAGTATCCCGTCCCACCAATGATTTCTGTTGTGGCTTTCGTGGCACTATCATTCTGGGGCATGTGTTGCCTTCGTGCCCTTCTTAGGGTGAGATACACAGCTTTGTTTTTCCTGTCTTTCTTCTTTGCCCTTCCCAAGATTCTTCCCTCATTAGTCCCTTTCCAGCTCTCTCCCACCTCTCCTTCTCTGACTAAGCACTGCAGACACCACAAGTCTCATTGAAACTTCCTTGTGAGTAATACTACTATGGAAGGATCCTCACATAGTCTTCTGCAGCTGATAGTACCATTGCTTGCCACCCAAGTGTGCCTGTTTGGGGCATTCCAGACTCTTCCCTTCTGAGGAATTGTTCGTCTTAAGCACTTTGTCCTTCACTTCTCTTGGTGATACTAACATAGAATATTCCCAGTAAACTGAATGTCTGCAGAATGGGCTAGCTGGAGATGCTGACGTGTTCCTGTGAACCTGACAGAACCAAACCAGTAACACCAACAAGAACCAGACAATCACATACCTGGAAAGAGCTGAACCACCATGCTCCGTCTTTGGTCTCCCTTTAGAAACCAAGGCTGGTATATGGTTGCCAGCTCTCAGAGGATCTCCTCTGCTCTCTCACAAAGCAGTGAGCATTGACTTGGACTTCTGGCTTCCAAAGAACATGCAGAGAGCAGCCTTAGCTCGAAGACTGTGTAACTTTTGAACATTTAATTTTAGGTGTTCAATCTAGGGGAATCAGCCAAGCAATCAGTCAGCCTGTCCATTCCAATGATTAATGTATGTGTGCTGAGTTGTGGAAAAACACATGAAGTAAAATATCCTTGATAGAATATTTGGCCTGAATGTCATTATCTGGTTACCTTTTATGCACAGAGGGACTGATTCTGCTAGCCTTGCTCAGAAAGGAGCCAGGAAGTATACTTACAGGTTTTACGAGAGCTGATCAGTAAGGTACTTTTCATGGATGGAGGAAGCAAGCACAACCAGCAGAGGTAGATGCAGATGAATTAAATAGGCCTAAAAACTTTGATCCCACATGTGAAACCCCAGCTCCAAGTAAATCATTAGCAGTTTTGTGATTTTGGCTGGGGGTGGAGAGGTTTTACCACACAGCTTATTGGGCAATGTTCCTGCCAAAGTACAAAACAAAACCAATCTGCAGAGCCAAGGGCTTAGAACAAGAGGAGAATATTCTCCTCTGTAGCCAAAAGCCACAAGCCCTATGTATGGTCACCAATGACATCACTGGAAGCTAAAGCAAGAGATTACAGTCTATAAAATGCAACATCTCAGAGACATTCCTGGTGGTGCAATAACATTCCTGAATGACTGTTGTCATCAAGACCTCTGGAATACAAAACAAGATTTCAGCAATTGCTAATGCCACTCAGTTATATTTGCTTCTTTCTAGATGCCTGAAGAATGATCAGACTGTGCATGTCTACTCCTTTGTGTGATGTCTCTAAGAGAAAGGGCTTACAGTCTTGGGTGTCCGCAGAAGTTTTGTTACTGGTGGCACGGGGATTATACACAGACCATAGTGTAGGGGACAGGGTTTAAATTGGACTCATAAGGTCTGGAGCTTATTTTTCTGTTTGTACCTTACAGCTTTTTTACCACATAGTCTCTTTCTCTTAACAGCTGTGCTCCCCCTAATGCTAGAAAAGGAAAATAGCCTTCTACTACTCAGTGCTATCTAGGAGATTCAGAGATGCTTCTCACACAGACAGACCTTCTGCACCCTGTGGTGTTTTTTAGCTTTATGTTACATCTCCCAGCATGACTTGGCCAACAGAAGAAACCGAGAATGTGTGAGTTGCTCACTAGGCACAGCTCTGTGCTATGCTGTAAACTCTTGCACCGTTGCAGTTTCAACACGGAAAATGATCTCAGTTGTGACTTCAGGAGGAGGTCGTTGGTCTAACCACTCAACAGTGAGAAAAGGAAAACTCTAGCTGCTGCCTTGCCAAACAAAAAAAAAAGAATCCAAATCCAAACCCAGTGTGACATGAGCCTGGACGTACACACTGAAGTCACACTACAGGGTTCCAGTTAGTAGGCATGTAATAAACACCCAAACACAAAACCAAAATAAAACAATTTAATTGGAGGAGTCGAAGTTAAGATCAAACATCCTCATCCTCACAGAGCAGCTGTGCTGGGGCACACACAGGCTCCAGCCTCCTTTTCCTGGCACACAGAGCCTATGGGCAGCGATATGGACATAGTTACACAGAGCTGAAAGGATGTGCTGACTAAGGGTCAGGTCATATAACAGGAACGTGTTTCCTCTTCATGGGCTTGAAGGGTAAGGGTGAGCTTATAAAGCAAGCCTTCAGAAGGACCAAGAAACACTCAGCCTAGCTGTGGTGCAGCATCCTCTGTCAGAAACATTGAAGCTCTTGGCATGTTAGTAGGGGAGCTGAGGAAATGAAAGCAGTGAAGGCATCTCAGTGTCCTCACCCACTGCAGTGGGCAGGGGCTTAAAATCCCCAACATACCTGTCTCAATTGCAACTCACAATAAATAGCTCACTGTCAGCGCAGTAGAGATGAGGAAAGCGCCAACAAGACATTCTCTTTAGGGGAGAATAGCTGGAGGGTGGTCACCTGCTGTTGCTGTCCCTCCACCAGCTCTAGGACATGCTTTCCCACCGCCACCAGGATGACACCTCTCCCACATAGCTATACTAGCAGCCAAGAGGCTAGGCCAGGAAAACTTGTCCAGGTTGGACATGACCTTTGGCAATAGGAAGAGCTTGCTGCAAGTCACATCTATCTTCATCCTTCCACAGAAGCTTGAGCCACCTCCTCTACACACCTTCTGAGCCCTACTGCCACAATCTGAGAGAAATAAATCTATTGCTGTTTTAGTTAATTTTAAACCAGTGAAAGCTGATTATTGCTTAGCAAGCCTAATCCGTGCCTGCTTTCTAAATACAAAGGGAAAAGCATGTATGGTTTTCTTTATATACCAAAGCAGAGCAGACAAGGAAGAGAATCAATTTAGGAATTATAAATCAGAGGACTTGATGAGAGCCGTTCAGTTTGATCCTTTTTCTTTCAAACCTAACCCTGCAGCCAGGAGTTGAAATTCTGCTGCAGTAAAGCTCTCAGCGCAGTGTGGTCAGCTGCGAGCTATCAACACTCCTGTCCTGCAGGCTCACTCACACGTTGAAAACAAATATTCCTGCATGTCAGGAGCAGTAAATCTCAAAAGCACCAGCAGGCAGTGAAAACTCATGGAAACTTAGGTGCCCACGGCAGCCGAACAGCAGTTTGCAGTACATGCCATGCTGACTGCATCAAACTGTGGGCAACACATATACGTTGACACCAAATCCTCTTTCTTCACATTTATGTGCATTAACTGTTTGAGAAAGGGCTTCCTCCCACATACCTATGTTCTGTCTCCCTTAATGCATGGCATTCTGCCACCCAGAGAGCAAAATGCATTCACCTTCTTCTTCGTGTCACAGAACAGCTTCAGCCATGCTTGAAGCTAAGCAGTCTCCCAGCTGCCAGCACTTGGGTCTCACATCAGTTGAAGCTGATTTAAAGGCAGCAGACATCAAAGTCAAGTCAAACAAAACTGATCCATTCCTCCTGCAAAAATCACATAGGGAAAGGCAAGGGCAGGCAATAACAGTCCACAGATCTTCTAAAAGAATTCGGTGTGAGGAGCGGAGCTGTGCTGAACTGAAAGCAATGCAAGGAGGCTGCTAGGTTGCCCACATCCCTTGGAGAGAGGGCAAGGAAGCAGGTTCATCTGCAACCATTCCTTATCTTGGACCTCTGGCAGTAGAGCCAGACAGAAAAGAGCAATACCTGCACTCTGATTCCCCTTCGCTCTTTCTACAGATGGCAAATACTCAGATTTTCAGACTGCTTTTATGCCTCCCCATGCTTCATCACCGCAAATATTTGCAGGACATGCAGTGCTTCTCTGTTTGACCTGTTCTGAGTTGTCTCTTCCTTAGACCCAGATCTTCCCTTCAGCCTTTTCTGCTTTGTAGCCTTTGCTTTTCTATTCACACAGTTTGCTGGGAGTTTCACCTCCCTGCAGTGGTGAAACCCAACAGTTTTAACCTAAAGCCAGAGCTTCCCTATTGCCTTTGTAATGAGAAAACAGATCTCTGCTCTCCTGCTCAGGGTTTTCACTATAGATGCATACCAGCTAAACTTGGCCCACCTCTCAAAGGTTTAATGACAATCTTAAATACTTGAGACCTTTCAGATTTAATCTATAATACAATTCTTAAATAGCATGAGTACTAGCAGAATGGCACCAACATGACTTCATAGGTCTGTCTATATAATCCCCAAATGAAATTGCTTCTATTAATCCTGCAGGGCTTAAAATCAGTTTCTGATACAGATTGAACAGAATTAATGGAAACAGCTGCACTCAGTTCTGATGCCTCGTTCTATGGGATGGACACCTTTTCTGGTACAGGCAAGGTCTATATGAGTAGCTCTTTGATAAGCATCACCCAGGCTTGTCTGCAAGGGGCTCGGTATCATTCAGTTTGTTGCAAAAAGCCACAGAGAGCTTCTTGCAGGCTTGCAAACTAAAACAGTGATTCTGATGAGCATGAAATAATGAGCATCTGGGGCTTGATGACATACAGTGACAGCAGAAAAACTGCAGATGAATGCCATCATCAGTAAACAAGATGTTATAAATGTTCATAAGCTTCTAAGTACTTTCTTTCAGGGTAGTAATATGCCAGAGCAGCACTAATCTTCCATTGAGAGCCTTGCTCCCCTACAGACATCAGCATCTTCTAATCATCTTCAGTGCAGTTGCTTTATCCTTATTAGCAGGGCCCACAAAATTGTTTGCAGAGGAGCAGGCTGGTCAGGTTATCTGGCAGCCTTAAAGCTGTCTCTTTCTGACAAATACCACATGTTCTGCTCTAGCAAGGGGCTAAGCCTTTCTTGGAACAGTAAAACAAGCCTAGCGGTAAATAAAGCTGAAGCCAGATCCAATTAATATATCCAAAGGGAAGCTGGTAGTATCAGGCAGCCAGGTGAGTTTGAAACCTGGATTTCCACAGATTAATACTGACAGCAGCTGCAGATCAGTTCTGTTACCTGCTGTACAGCCCCACGTGCACTGTACAAGTGGGCCTTGCCTTTGGTTGAGAGAAAAGGTGTGATCTTAGTTGGTATCATCTGAGGCAAGGTAACTAATGCAAGGTAGGTGAGAGAGCAAGCCAGCTGTATTTTTAACAAGAGCTAACAGTATGAAACAACTGACTGGCACCACGCAGTGCTTAGTCCAGAGTGACTCATATGCCGAAAGTGCAAACAGCTCTTCTTCATAGGATATGAACTATCACACAAAAATAACACCTTTTTTCTCCAGCCAAATGTCTGCCCATAAAGTCAGAGGGCAGGAAGCACGTCCTTCCCCCTTGGGTAAATCTAGCTAAAGACATGGAACATCCATTGCCACGTACTTTTTTGTGGAACCATTTCCTATGGCAAACGTATATTTGCAGAAGGCCATCCTGTGACAGACCCCACAAACAATTGCTTGGGGGAGAAAACACTTCTGTCTTGTGATTTCTTGTCCTTTTCCCATTGGCTTTCCGTGGGTATGACTGAATTTTAACCTGTCTGGTTGCAAGGAGAAAATAACCTCATTCATTCTCAGTACACTCACATTTAAACAGTGTATTATGGGTGCTCCCAGAGACCCTTAGCAGCAATGGCAGCCTCCAGTGCAAGAATGCCTAATCACAGTTAGGGAAAATTATAGAGCAATAACAAGCCATGTACTTTGGCCACAATCCCTGAAGTCAATGAATATTTGTTTACACCCTCAATGATATCTGACAGCAAAGGAACTGTTCAGATGGTTTAATAAGATGTTATGCACAGAGTCAAAAAGCCAAAGCCCTACTTTTAGCACCAGAAGCCTGAGGATCAGAAGCCAGCCAAATCCTTTCCCTTACTGTCAGCTCAGAGGCCAGCACAAGCACGACTGAGCACTGACAGTGCCTGCAGGACTTCCTCAGCCAAGGACTGCGGCCTTGCCCTAAAAGATGCCCCTTTCCACTTTCAACCTTTTTAAAGCTAACCAGGCTGAGCTGTCAGCATGACTCAGCAGCAGCCACATCCAGTGTTCACATTTAGCTTCTGAATCTTCTACAGAGTTTACCACTACATTACAGGTCTCTCTTAAGGTACTTACCTAAAACAAGACACTAAGTGCAGTCTATGCATTACATCTACATCCACAACACAAATTCAGTTCTTCAGTTCCATCTGAGGATTGAAATAAAATGCAAACTTGGTGTCTATAAATTTTACAATCTTCCCTCCCTACATTTTTCAAAGGAAAGCAGATTATCACTGGGATTTTCTCTTATTTGAGCTTGTCTTCCATCACTTCTTGACAGATTTGTATCCTTCGACCTTTGGGATGTAAAAAGTGTGTATTAAAGAAGCTATCATGTGGAATGGCTGGTATTCTTGTAAGCTTAAGGAAAGTTTTGTTAATAGATTACAGTTCAGAAAGTTCATTTCAGGAGGCAAGATGAGGGATATTCATTAAACTTCCCTTACTGGTAAAACCCATACACAAATAAAGCACAATTGGGTTTGGAAGTATTTCTATTTTCAAATAGGTTTGTCTAGGAAAGAATCAAGTTTTTTCCGGAGGCAATGTGATGCATCAAAGTCTGAGAAGACATTTATTTGGCAGAGAAAGATTATCAGCTGTACGTAGGAGAGCTGTAGCAACTGCAGCACGGTCAGGCTTTTAACTCCTTTGCAGACACAGGCTCTGTCAAACATGGAAACTCTTTGCACCAGAAACGGAGGCTCAAGTGACAGGTGAGATTCCCTAAAAAGGAGAATTAGTCTCAATGAGCAAGTGAGGGGTTTGCACACACACATTTATCAACAACAGCAGTCCCTTTCCTTTTGCAGGCTTCACTGTGAGTTAATTTATTCTAGAACAATCAAGAGAAAAGACCCTTCCCCTCAAGCAGATCCAATTGTTACTCTTGTGACTCCACACTTCCACTGCATTTCCAGGTCTGTCATTCAGGACAGACAAGGTCATAACTGGTGATGTAAAAAGCAAGCAGAAAAGAAAAAATAAAACTCAGGACATCCTCAAATATGTCTCTCCCTTGAGCCTTTCTTCACATAGCACAGAGCAGATAGAACAGGATCCAGCTGACAGCACTTATTCCTCTTCAAGGTCAGCCTTAAAAGAAAGAGCTACTGTGGCTACCTCAAAAGCCAGTGAATAATTGTTCTTTTACGGAGGAGGGAGCCGGAGCTCCGTAGAAGGCAGCATGAAGACACAAGCATGTGCTCACCCAGGGAGCCACCCCCATGGAAATGCACCTCATGCTTCAATGTGAACCTGCTCTGCACCCAGGGCCCTGGCGCTCAGGTTGGTGCAGTCCCTGCTGTGCAGAGCCTGGAGAAGAAGCACACATAAAGCTCCCTCATCGTGACAGAGAAAGATGAGTTTACGTGATGAGTCATCTCTCTCGGTACCTCTTCTGTTTGACAACAGAGTTGATCCAGCTAACACTGACTTTCCATGGCAAGATGCCTGACATGAAGAAATTAAGCTGGCTTTGTTTATGGCTGCTTCATTTATTAGGTCACAAGGTTCCTGAAGTAATCAAGAACCCATGGGGCTGTTTGGAAACAGCTAACAGGACAGGCACAAGCATGGGAGACGAGGCTCCTCTGCAAGTATACAGCATCTGAATTTGTTTAACTGAAAGACGATTTGCAGCAGCAGCAAAGTGGAAAGCACACAGTAACTATGGACAGCTCTGCCAAGTGAAATCTGGACTCAATAATCCAACTACTACCAGGGTCAAAAAATAAGGCTTGTATGTGGAACAAACCTGGACCTCTTTATGAGGTGGGGTGGATTTAGAGAGGGGGCAGCTAGTACTATCTCAGAAACTCAGAAAGAGTTACTTCTTTTAATTAGAAATCAGATTTTCTGCTTCTGCAGTTCCATTCTGTTTAAGACACGGTCTGCTATATTGCAAGACTTTTATATACACGCACTGTAACTGAATGGTTTGCATTGCCCCAGGTGGAAGGAATTAGTTGTTAACCAGATTTCCAGTACTCAGCAACTGAACAACCCAAGAGAAGGGGAGATGCAAACTAAGCTATGAACAGGACTGGCTCATAGTTAAAAAAAACCACCTAAAGCAAAGATTGGTGTCTCACCACCTTCTTTTGCTAAGCAGTAGTTCCAGCATGTCTGCCACCAGACTGAATTGGAAGGGGAGGCTCAATCTGAGACAGGTTTGTTTGTGGGGAGCTACTAGGGAGGCTGAAACAGATGGAGCTGCCTTCTCACAATGCATAGCTATGCTGGAAATTCAGTTGCCATGAGACCATCTAAACCCAATACCATATATTCATTCAGAAAGGGACTCATCATATTGATGGAGACAGGCCAGTCAGCATCTATTAAACACGATGGTCTAGGTGCAGGGGTTTTGCTCAAAAACTGACAAGGCATCCCAGAGGAAAGATGACACTAATGATCTTTCATTTCTTAAGCTGTTTCTTAACCTGTCACCAGCCACTGCTGGAAACAGGACACAATAGGACAGTATTTTAGCCAAGTCAGTAGATAGGAACACACCTTTGCTGTCAGCCCCGAGTTTAAAGTAAGCACGACCAAGAACCCAAGTACGTGCCAAAGGAAGGCAAACAGCAGAGCTCCTGGCTCCCGAGTGAGCCAGAAAGACATTTTCTGCATGGAATGCTCTAAGTAATACAGTATCTTTTTTTGTTGCTGTACAAGCAGTAATGAAACCCTTGTGTTTAGGGCATTTTTTGCCTTTTAAACTGTCTCCAAAGAATAAACAGGCCCTGGATTTCACCACATGGAAAAAAGTAAAGCGTATCCCCTTTTAGTGGCATTTCAGCCTAAGGAACACAAGTTTAATTAGAGAAAATTCCTGTCAGAACCAGCTGAGTTATGGTTACACATAATTCATTTTTACTACTTTCACCACAACCCATTGTAACAGATAACAACCACACGAACAAAAAACACCACAGTTTTGTCCTGCTGAACTGAAGGGAGACTGCAGTCACATCAAACTAAATGCTGAAAACTGTTACCCACACTTGGGAAAATATCTGCCGTGGTTTAAGGGCGGAAAACTGCTGTACCTATGGCATTTCCTGCTCCGGAGTGGGGGAAGTGGACTAGATGATCTTTTGAGGTCCCTTCCAATCTCCAGCATACTGTGATACTGTGAAGGCACAGGAACAGTTTTCAGTGTTGGTATCCCCTTGCGCATCCAAAGCCACTAGGTAAAAGGAACAAGCTCTCGAAAGGGCTCAGTGTAAAAACCACCTCACGCCACAACCCCCTGCAGCTGAGATCTATTGATTTTTCCAAACACTTTAAGTCCTTCTTGCTGGGGCAGATATGAACAGCTGTAGAGGAAGCCACCTGGAAGGCTGTATGCGATCCTAGACACATGACATGGAAACACAATGCCAACTGTTGGGAAAAGGCAAAGCACGTGGCATGGCTGGTTTCGCCTGTGGTTTTTAGTGGGGTTTCATTTAGGACATGCTGCCTGCTGCTGTAGGGCAGTGTCTTACCTCCATGTGTGCTTAACCACTTGAAATCCTCTGTTAGTGTTTTATTACTGCTTGAGGGCAGACTGTAGCTGGAGGACAGCACCTGGAATATGTTCTCTTGCAAGCACTTGAATTAGCATCCAATCCTTTCAGCCAGAAAGGAGGTGGGAACAGGTGCAGCTGCAAAGCCTTTCCAGAGCGTATCTGGAAAGGATACACACACCTGGTGAGGCTCTCAAACACTCCTTTGTGTGTGATCCACAGCCTGCTGCAGGGAAATACATGGCTGCCTTCCCTCTTTGTGCAGAGAAGTGAGGATGCCCAAAAGCCAGAGATGGCACTGGAATGAGAG
Source organism: Pezoporus occidentalis (assembly GCF_034315485.1). Lineage (NCBI taxonomy): Eukaryota > Metazoa > Chordata > Aves > Psittaciformes > Psittacidae > Pezoporus > Pezoporus occidentalis. The sequence goes on from NW_026915866.1 coordinate 6,579,572, forward strand.
AGGGAGTCTGCAGCCCAGCTGGACTGGAGCTGTTCTAGCCTGTGCTGCTGGCACAACATCTCTCTCCCGACGTGAGGGAGCACATCATCCTGCTGCATCTGCCTAATATCTGCCAGCTTTGTGACACTGAAGAGTTCCTTTATCCAGAACAGAATTCTCCAACCACGCATTCCTATCCCTGCCCCTTTTTCCTATAGCCTCTGCAACAAAATCTAGACCACAACAGACTGTCCCCATGTCGCTTAATGACCAGGCACAACAGAAGCTTTGCTGTTCACCCAACAGGTGAAGATTTTTAAGATGTCAATGACTGTTTCCTGCATGGGAAACAATGTGGTAAGAGCAGAAGAGAACAAATGAACTTGAAGCCACAGGGCTGAAATGACTGGAAAACAAGAATTCAGTGTTTAGTGACACTTGAAAAAGAAGAAGAAATGACTGAAACAAAAGGTTTAAAAGTAACAGTTTATCTGAATCCTTTCACCTTCTACAAATAATCTCAAACTCCATTGAAATCTCTAAAATATCACAAGGACAGAGACAGAAGACAAGTAGGGAAGCCCATAGAGATTGCATGGGCTGCCCCCCACACACATATGAAGACCTTGTTGGACTTAGGCAGACTATCAGCAAATCACATAAACTTGTTTTTCTCTGCCTTTCCTACTCTCATGTCACCCAGAGCCATCTGCTAACACCTGAGGAGCACGCTGGACTTAATGCTAGGGCAAGCTCTGTCCAGAGAGCAAAAGCCTTTTCTTTTCTGGTTGAGTACTGATGTTTACACAGGGACTTTGTAGCACAGAGCTGCAAGCTTATTTCCACCCACATTTAGTCTTCTGCAGTTAAAAGGCCTCTACAGTCAATTGTGTCAAGCTCAAGGGAGAGCTCATACTACAACCTGGAAAATATGACCTGTCCCATCCAACAAAGCCATTTCACTAACTCTGATTGCTGCCTGCTTTAGTAAGGGAACAGCATGGGGCAAAGGTAAGCAAGTGGTAAAGTAGCTACCTCATCTCTATCAAAAGGATTGAGGTTGGCATCAAATCCTTTTCAAAAGAAACTCAATCTTTTCAATCTCTGTCATGTTTGATTTCAGGTTCAGCGTCTGCACATTGCCCAGGGAAATGCTTTGGCTCAGCTGCCTTCAATTTGTCTTCATCACCACCATTAATACTTGTTTTCTCTATGGAATTAATGTTGGGATTATGCAGTGGAAGTCATCCATCCCCTAATGCCATTACAAGCTACAGAACAGCTCACACGTGCTAAGCCTCGGAGCTGTTTTGAAACTTTACATCCAGTAAAAGACTTTTCATTGCTTACAGCCCAGCAGCTGTATTTTAACTAAGGAAAAGACTACCTGAAGAGAAAGTGCGTGACAAAGGCAGCTGGGAAAAGCCCAGTGCTTGAGGAACTCGGGCTGGTGCGAACACCCTCTAGAGGCAGCACCCCCGTCCAAGACAGCACTGTGCACTGCCCATCTCACACTAAGGGCTCTTCTGCTACTGTGGCAAAACTGTACCAATTGAAAGGGCACAGCTGATACTACCCCTGGAACATGCAGAGCAAGGTATCAAATCACAGCCACCTCTGGAGATCATCCTGCCCAACCCCCTACCAAGGCAGGGCCACCTAAAGCAGGTTACACATGAACACATCCAGACCATTGATAAACAAGTCAAGTAAGACTGGACCCAGTATTGACACCTGCGGAACACCACTGATTACAGGCGTCCAAATGCATTCCACTCCACTGGTCACAGCCCTCTGAGCTCGGGCATGCAGCCAGTTCTCAATCCACCTGTCTTAACCTAACCCCCATTTCCTAAGCTTAACTATGAGGATGTTATGGGAGATGGGGTTGAAAGCCTTGTTGAAGCTGAGGTAGGTAACATGCACTGCTCTCCCCTCACTGACTCACCCTGCCATGTCGTCATAGAAGACTATCAGATTTGCCAATGTTTCCGTGAAAGGTTAACAGTATTTAGGTCAGATGTACAGAAAGGAGCAATTACAATGTTATGGGGAAAACCCACAGATTTTTAGTATTTTGGGTTGATCTCTTAGCTCCAGCAGGAGCTGTTCCACTGTTCCATGCTGTTCCTCTCAAAACTGACAAAACATGGGGAAGAAACTATGCTTTTTAAGCCAGCAGCATACCCAAGCATAGTAAAGCATCTGTACAAACCTTACAAATACCAGGCTCAGCAGTGCAAGGCGCAGCAGCCAGGCACAGGAGAGCCATCAAATGATCTTGCTGCGAACAGCTCTCATGGCCAAAGCATTTTATTCCCTTCCTGACACATGCCAGTTCTGATGCAAATTTGAGTGACTTCTTCCTCACAGGGACAGGAAGGCAGACCTAGGCTATAGCTGAAACCCACCTATGTTATCCTGAAGGTACATAACACAACAGCATTTCAGAAAAGCCAAGTCTCTGTTGTTCAAACCTAGAGAAGCTCTCAAAAAAAAAAAGATGAGGAGCAGACTTGACTTACCTCAAGGGAATTTTACTGGAGATAACCCTAAACCATGCACTTCAGTGCAATTAAGATGTAGTTTCAAGAGCATAATAAAGGCTGCTGGGATTGTGTTCAATTCGGAATTAATGTTTTATCAGAACACCTAGACTTTCACATGACTGCTCATCCTGGACTGCATCACAATGTTAAAACTCATGCAAGTGACAGGGCTACTGCAGTAACATCACTTGCACCAGAACCACGAGCATGTTTGTACATTGCAATATAAGTACAGTTGGAGGAGGTTACCTGGAAAGGCAGAAATTAGAACCTCATCTCTCAAGCCCAAGCTTACTGAAGATAACTGGCATCACTCGCAGTTTGTGTGTACAGGGAAGTTAACCTCTACTGATGAATAGAGACTTCAGAGGCCTTTTAAGCACTGTTTTACCCAACTTAGCTGGAATGCATCTACCTGCAGATGGCAGCCTACAGGTATTTCTCCTTTGCCTTCAGGGAATGAACTCAAGGCCGAATTTTCGAGGTCCAGGGAAGCTTTGAAGCAGCACCTCCACCTGTGGCAGTCAGTAGTCACCATCTCCCCACTACACAGGAACACTCCCATTTCAAATGCAGAAGATGAACTGCAGTAAAATCAAACATCTGCTCTTGTATCCCAAAAAATCTTCAGTGTAAGAGAGTATATACCTAAAAGTCTCCAGTATTAAGTGTACAGCTGCACAATGATGTACCTAGAGAGTCAATTTATTTCACAGAATCCCAAGGGTTGGAAGGAACCTCAAAAGATCATCTAGTCCAACCCTCCTGCAAGAGCAGGGTAACCTAGAGTACATCACACAGGAACTTGTCCAGGCGGGCCTTGAATATCTCCATATATTTCTGGACTTAAAACCTGTAATGGATAATCCAGACTAAAACCCCTCCTGCAAGCTCAGGGTACTGCCTCCAGCTGTTTAATATCAATAAGGTGTCACAACAGGAACAGAGGAGCTCCTATTAGGAGATTATATGCAACCTTCTAACAGTAGGACCACTATACAAACATATTCAGATGACTCTTTGCTATTGTGGAAAATGGCAAACAAGGGAAGAGCAGTCAGCAGTATCACTGCAACTGTGCTACTTAACTTTTGTTTAGAACAAGGCTGATCTGTGGGTGAGCTGCAGAAGCCCCAGCTACTCACAAACTTCAAACTGAAGAGTGAACACACATTTCAAAGTAGAGCCTTACTCATTCATCCTTGATCTGCATTTCTCTACATCCCATTCAGAGTCAAGAAGCTGAGACATTCAGTTCCTCAGAAGCTTTATTTTTGTTCAAGCTACAGAAATAAAGTCGTACCTTCCAATTTCCCATTATACGTTCTGCATATTTGTATGGCTCAGGGCGCGATGCACTATGGGAACTACCCTATACATACAGAGGAAGGCTCAAAAACTAGCTTTTCTTCTAGAACACCAAACCTTACCTATGAGGTTGGCTCCAATTCCTCAATAACATTAATAGACACAACATAAGGAAAAAATTCAACTACCTATTGAAAGCAAAACCCAATCATTAGTTACATAAAGTCAAAGAAACCTTTTAGAAATAACAAGTTTTCTACTTTGAAAAAAAAAATAGAAAAAATAAATGAGTCATTTTTTTCTTTACGTACGATATATTCACACACATTTTCAAGTATCATTTTCCCTGTTATACTTACATGGCTAGAGATAAAAAAAAAGTGAAAATCCTATAAAGAAGAATATTATGCCAAAGAAGTCACACACAGCCTGTATCTGGGTTTAGCAACACCTGTAATCCTCCGTGGTATCAGTGACCAAAAGAAGCAGTAACTAGACTCAGTGATAATTTTTCCCTTTATTAAATATATTTTAATAAAGCTTGAAAATTATCAGGATTTAGAAAAATTGAGATGGGAAAGCACAGGCAGTCACAAACCCCACAGATTCACAGCTAAGCTTGTCACACACTCAGCACTAGCAGGGAATAATAGTAAAGAAAATAAATCTGAGTTACATTTGGTTAGCAGGCAAACCGGTACCAACAGACTGACTCCAGCTAGGATGTGTTTACATTTAAGGCATCACACAAAACAAGTTAATGCTAAGGGCGTAACAATCATCATGTCCTCAGCCACAATTCACATTTAGCTCTGGACATCAAAACCTGCTTTATTTCAAGACAGGAAGGCTAGCAGGGCATCCCATAGTCTTTTAGGAAAGTGCCAGGCAGCCACCAGGCAGGAGCAGAAGTGACCGTGGTTTTCATCACAGGGGAAGGAATTTAAGTGCTTATTAAAGGCATTGCTGCAGTGCCTTTGTGGCAGTGCCACCAATCCTGGTGGAATACAAAAACTTTAAGAGCTAAAAGGCAGAAAGTGTGTGCAAGCAGCTACAACAACAAATGTCCTGCAAAGAGACCAAGATATAATAAAGTCTTCCATATTTAACAGCTTCTGGAGATTTGAAATGATGGAGAGGCCCAGCAGGTGCACTCAACTGCCAGGACTGTTCCACACTGCTGGCTGATACACCCTGCACCCCTGCTCTCCAAGTCTAGTTTGAATAGACAGGTATGAAATGTCTCAATGTGAAATATGCAGAAACTATTACCTTACTGGTGATGTCATTTTCATTTGTCATTTCATGTCTGTTTGTTGCCCAATGAAAAGGCACAAATTCTGCATTAAATAAGGCTAACCTAAAAACTACTTGCAAAAAACAATTTGCAGAAACTACTGACTGTTCTGAAGCAGACACAGTCATCCACAAGTTAAGTGCTAGGCAGTTTGAAAGGTCTGTGGGTTTAACTATTAAGTTCAACTATTTGGTTAGTACTTCAGTGCAGGATGTTCTTAGAAATCTGGGTTTAAAACCATCGGTCCTAGACTCAAAAGTAACACTTCCTGGAACAAGAGAGGTCACATATCAGAGGGAAGATCCATGTCACTTTACTAAGCTGAAATGCAATGGATTCTTTCCTTTTAGTATGGGTCCCATGGAGTCCAGAACAGTTTTTCCAAGCATCTCTATAGGAAAAAAAAATCCCATTAGGTAATATGAAGTTTTGAGCTCAGTCCAAGCTTTGTAAAAAGCCGCTATTCCAAGTTCCCAGATTTTGAGTAACATTAAATTTCCTGAGCTAGAGACAGCCCGAAACACAAGACAGAGACACTGCAGGATGACAAAACAAAGTGACAATGAAAAGCATTGCACAGCCCAAGACTGCAGTACACCCAGAAGCTGTTAATTCACAACTATTCCCTATCTGTTGCCCCTTCTTCCCAGGTATATTTGGGCACATTCTGATACCTCTTCAAACACAGCAAGTTTCTGCTTTCCTTGCTCTTCTGGTTTGGTACCATACAGAACCACTTCTGAATAGAAGCTTCAGACATTTATCCTTTAGTTTTCTCAGGGTTACTAAACCACACATTCACCATGGCTACCCACTTAGCTGGAAGTTTAATGATGCCAGGTATTTTGTACCAAAACTAGATACTTAACATTTACTGCTTTTTCCTCTCGAGAGCCTGTGACCATTTTATTAATACAAGAATGGAGAGCTCTCGGCTTTCTCCCATTGTGTAAGAACACAAACCACACCATTATAATCAGAAGAACATTAGTATGCAGCACAAAGTGATGTGCAAGTTGGAGAACACTATGTTCATGGCCACTTGCTACTTCTAGCAGTGAATTAAAGGCATAGGTTATTTATTTGATAAAACAAGTATGTATAATTTTCACTCAAGTCTTCTAGAAACACAGCATTTGTTATCTGAAGCAGTGACGAGCCTCAAATCAACCTACTTGCAATTCTCATATTGCAGTGCAAGTCAGTTGGCTGCTTAAATAGGCTCAGGCTCAAAAACTTGAGACTATACCAAGAAAATATCAATCACTTTTCTGGGTTAACAAAAATGCTGCTATCCTCAACAATATTCCAGTCAGTCTTGTAGTGAAATGAAACAAACCCATTACTATGTACTTCTCACAACAGCACTCAATCTCAACACTCTTCACAGAATGGCAGCTCTACCTTGTTACACACTTTATAGTGAGCCTTGCACCAGCACTCCCAAATTACAGAGAGTCTACTCAGCTTGAAACTGATGGTATAGTAGTTCAGAGAAATCTCGTTCAAAGAGCTTACTTCAATTGCAAAGATGATAAACTGAAACAGTAAACCGGAGAACAGGCAGTGACTGCTATTTTCTATCATGAATGGCCCTAATAAATCCAGCTGGCTCTGCCCACCCGCAGAATCAGGGAAGGTGATCAGTTACACCAGAATCCAGAGAGACCAGCATAGAAACAGCCTAACCACTCTCTCCACATCTAACATCTATCCCAGTTAGTGACCAGTATTAAAGACATAGTACCACTGGCTAGACACGCCTACTGGAAGTGTTTCTGTTGGACATAATAATGATCCAAAGTTAATGCAATACCTTTTCTGTATAGTCTGACATGCTATTTACGTCACATTTTGGAAAAAATGTGCAAGAAAGTATTCAAGTACACCTTAGCTCACAAAAATACTTCAGCGCATTAGTCAGGAGGATTTAAAAGCCTGATCCAACTGAAGCTTCACTGTCCACAGCGACTAAACTTGCTTTAAGGAATTATCACAAAGATCAAAAGCCAAACAAGCATTTGCCTTTAAGTTTATCTCAAGAAAGGCTACATAGCCCTGGCAAGATCTTAAAGTATATCACACACTAAAAATAAGAAATTAGCAATAAAGCTCTTTAAAAGAGTGGAAAGAAAACGCCTCTCTCGTGTTCAAGACAAGAAGTTAACTCAACAGCCTTTAAGATCCTCCCCCAATCCTGCAAGTCAAGGAAACTAGCAGATCCCACAGAAACTTTCAAGCCAATGGAAGTTTAAATTCCATTCTAAGATATACGTAACAGCAGACTATCTAGATCCTCGTATACTTTTACCTTGTAGCCATGTCTCTAGCGCACTCTACTTGTACTTCATATAAGAACTACATACTTAAAGTAGAATCACTCACTTAAGTGCTTTTAGTGTAGTTTCTACCTGACACTAGACAGCTTTCTATGTACCCTTGGATTTCTTGGTTGGCATAAACGAAAGTCAAAAGAGAAACAATGCAAACCGTCAATTAGACCAACCACTAGGAAAAAACAGTAACCACATCAACATAATTTCACTTTGATTTAGGGTGCTAGCTAACAGATTTATTAGAAGTTTCAACATACTATAGCTCCAGAATTCATCTTTCTTGGAAGATACTACAATAGAAGCCACAGTAGAGACTGCCTTGTCACAAGAGGTACAAATACTTGCTGTATAGATGGAGAAATAAAAGGACAAATCTAGTTGTCTAAAAGACAATTCACTGTACACATTTTATTTACAGTTTTGTACACTGTCTTAATATGAATGGGACCGCTTTTCTACTCGAGCCATTTTAACCAAAGCAAAATAACCTAAGTAATACAAAGTGTTAAAATACAGCATAAGATACAAAACCAGACATACTATTTCTAGTAAGGAATGTAAATTATGGTGTTACATTAAAAAAAAAAATCCACAATTATGTTTAGGAAATCACACAAACAGATCACCGATTGGACTGAAATGCATAAATTTGTAGCAAAGCTTTGATGTTACAAAAAACCAAAAAAATTACCAAAGAATGCACAAAATTAATGTTTATTCCACCTTTGTCATATTCCCATATTCTTCACCAAATGTTACAAGAGCAAAACCAACTGAAATCAAAATATCACTAATGTTATCAAATAGGGAAAACAAATAAATTAATCTAGCAGCCATCAGCATACGTAACAGCAAAGGTGATGCTGTATAAAAAAAAATTGCTAGAAAACTGTATGCACCATACTCTTTTTCCAAACCAGCAAAATGTTACTGCATACAATGCAAATGTAAAACAGAGTAATTTCCTGCAGGTACAGAAATGCATCTTCTTTTCTCAATACTGTGGATAAACTATTTTTTCCTTGTAATAGTAATGTTTCTATCAAGCTATTACAGAGTGGGCCAGGAAAACATTAATGAATTGAGGGGTGAAGTGTACTCAAGTTCTGATTGGAAATGGTTACTTCAGCCAAAATAGAGGAAAAAAAAAACAAAAAAAAAAACAAAAGGAAAAAAAACAAAAGATGGAACACAGAAGTACAAGACAAAGGCGAATGAGACTTCTCACAAATCTTAGCAACACTTAGATGGAAATCAAATTTAAATGTAGTCCACTCTGCTTTTGAAGAGGCTTTGGTTCAGCTCCCAACTCTCGATTGCTTGACGCAGTCTCCTATGAAAGAATACTCAGAAGGTGTCGTCTTAAACAACAAACCTATTTTTAGTGGTGGAGCCGCTCTTAGTAGCTGTGTCTGCATGGGACTGATAACCAATCACTATCTTTGGAGGAAGTCCTAATCTTTCTTTGTATACTCTCCTGGAGAAAAGAAACAGAAAAATAGTTTAAGCCCTTAGGAAGGCATTAGTACCAAGACACCTGCTTTTAAGATCTGCTGACACCTTCATTAAAACAAGAGTTGCCTATTTAGAAGCAATTTCTCAGGTATGAATAAAGGCCTTGAACCATGATTTTTTTAGGTTATTGCAACTAAAAATCAGGTTATAGTTCTGTACGAACAATGACTTACAATATAAAATAGGACAAGGTCTTGCCAGAAAAGTATTTAACAGGCCTACATAAATGTCGAACACAGGGATTCCACTGCATTCATGTGAATATCATCAGTATCAGCAAGCCTTATTCCCACATACAGAAAACAGCTATGAAGTAGTCACAGTCCACAATTCCAGCTACTGAAATGATGAAGCCACTTGAACCTAATAAAACAGCAATTCCCTGGAACAGTCACCACACACGTTTCGGTTGCAGAGACTTGCTGTATTTTCTTTACCTACTGGTAGAGAGCAGACCATGGGCAGCTGGTAGAGAGCTGGTCATGGGCAGCTACCCAACAGGGGCTTTTAAGAAAAATCACCTTGGATCTCATGCTGTAAGAAAAAAGAAGCAGCAGCACACACCTTACAAACAGAGCATTCCTTAGCAGTGAATGAGATGCAAGCCACTAATGACAGTAGGCTGCAAGGGCTGACTAAACCACAGGACAAGCCTGCTCAACTGCAGATTAACAAAACTACATGAATTTGGGGGTTTTCTCCAACTTAATCATAATGGAGCAGTTCACAGAACCACAGCTTACTACGACTTTAACTGTTAAATGAAAACTTGATCTATTGTCTGTGAAGTTATGTAACACGAGGTACAGCAGGTAAGTGACACAACTTACCTTAGTCAATGTGTCAGTCAGTTTGCAAAATCTTAATTTCTTTACAGTTCTCTAACAGAGCCATGTTACCTCCTTAGGTTAATGGTTAGTACCATTCTAAAAATCTTCTGATGCCTATTAGGCTTGATGCAAGGTTATTCTCTAATAACAGATGATATGTTCCACAATCCTGTTTGTTTGTTGTTAGACACTTACCTTTCAAATCTGAACATGATCATATAATAAAATTGTTAATGCAGACCCCAAGAGATTTTTAAAGGTCCAAATGAGGAATGCGTCGAGAGCCACCCAATAAGCAAAAATGTTAGCAAGTTACTATGCCTGTCAGTTAAAAGTTTGACCTAAGACAGATGTCCTAAGCTGGGAAGAGAAATATTTTCACGAATTTGCATAGGTTAAGTGGCCTACAATGACTGACTTTAACAGCAAGTAATTTTGAAGCATCAAAACTACAGCATAAAAAACACATCAGCTTAACAATATTTGCTAAATAACAGAGCACGACATACATTTTCCATACTGCAGTCTCCAGATAATTTGAGATGATTACTGTTGCTTACAGTAATGAAGACCACACCATGCTATTAAAGGCTACATTTGCCTGAAGTGCATTCTTTATAAAGTTAGCTGGCTTTAAATGCATTATTATATTTCATATGTTCAAGACACCAAACACTTTACTTACCCTATATGTGTAACAGCATCCCTGTTTTCACATTCAGTTGTCCATATTGCTATTTTATCACCCTTAGTTCTAACATTAACAACAGCACCACATACATCATCACTGTAGTCATCAAATGACTCTCCAATAAGGCACAGCAGCTACAAAACAAAGATTAACCATTAGAAGGGGCATTACAAGTCAGAATCCTGCTCCACAGGCAAACAGTGTACACAAAGGACTGAAGAATACATTTTATTTCTTATAGCCACTTGCCATGCAGCAATCATCTTCTGTTTATTGCAATCTCTTCCTGAAATTCCAAGTGTTACAAGAGAACTTAAAATCAACTGTGGAACTCCTATGTTGAGTTTTCCATCTCTTCTCCTGGCCCAGTACCTGCAAGTTCTGACACAGCTGACCATTTAATGTAGTGCTGCCTCCCACCCATCCTTCCAATCCAAAACCATGACAGAATTCAAGAAATTTATTTTTCCTTCTACAGTATGTTTAACACAGATAGAAAACCCTGAACTTTAATGCGCTTACATTCACTACCTAGGAAGAACCTGTGAAGAAAAACTTGGGCAATGTGTCATCTATGTAAGGTCCAATTTAAATTCTGAAGTGTATCAATTTGATGCAAATCAGACTGCAACTTAGATGAAAAGTGCTGTCTAATGAAGTGTTACTTCCTATCAATACACTCAGGAATTCCCACAGACTCTGAAGTGGAAATCAATCATCCTGAACAGTGCATACCCAACTGCAACAATACAACTGTACAAGTAACACAAGATTCTTCCTCTATCAGTTTCTAGCAGTAAAGCTAAGAGTTGGCAAAAGTGGAACATCAGACTGAGTTTAGGACTCATCCTGGTAACTGTGCTAACTGCGGAAGTGATATTTAAATTCTTCAACGTGCTACTTGTAAAACAAGCAAATTTAGATATTCAAAGATGAGAATTTCTCATGGTTAAGAGATTCATCTAGGCCATGCTGAATTAAAAATCCTTCTGCACACTGAAGTATTAATCTCCAAATGGACACTTGTTTACTTCACCTGCACAGTACATTAAACATGATGCCATTATAGTAACTTTCCTTTCCAGATTTACTTGTTTAACATTTGGAAATTCAATACATTTGCAGCTTTTTCAACAAAGCAGGCCTTTCAGTACCTGTGAAAGCTGCAAGGTCTGACTTCCTCATGGCAATAAAAAATGGACAGGACAAAGTGTGCTGCTGAATAAATCAGGTATAACTACACATACTTTAAATGTTACACCCAATTGCAGGCTGCACATATTCACTGAGTAAGCAAAGTCAAATGTTTAAGTTTAAACTACGCATAACTATTCAAAATACTGATCGGCCTTAGTATATATGCAAGCAAAGATGACTACCATGCTCAGTGAACACTACAGTCAAGTACATTCTTAATGAATGCTATGCAAAAAGAGGAAAAGTCTTCCCAAATACGGTTTATAGTTAAAAACAGCAAGGATCATTACATTACATTTGTTGCACAGGGAACTGATAAAGGGCTTTGATTTTTATTGGAGGAAGTTGGTTACTAGTAATTACAAGTGACAGGGTTGTTTTAGAGCAGACATCCCAGTCACCAGGTATTTGGGCTCTCTGCTACTGCTTGCTGCTAAACAAAAAGCAGAGCCCTCTAGCCTTAAGTCATGTTTCCAGTTTGCATGTAATACCTGTTAAGAATCAGAAGGACTCATACAGGCACTTACGGAGAAGCCAAATGCACACAGCAAGACACTAATTTTCTCATGTGCAGTCATATTGCCTAGTAGTATACTAGTCACAATCCTTTCTTCAAATCACTACTAGAGATCTAGAAAGTTCCTAATAGCTCTGGTATTTTAGACACCTCTTGCTTTGATCCTGAAGGCCACTCCTCCCTTTCAAAGGGGTGCAGTACTTCTTGTACCTCATGCAAGCAGAGGAAAAAAAGATCAAGAGATGTGGTAAGACTGCTTTCCCTTGTAATGTCTGCAATTCATTACCTAAGACCCAGAACACACTAGACTGTTTTAGGCTAAGCTGAGTCAGCTCCTCGACAGTACAATTCTTTTCTACAAGACACATACTGCAACCTGCAATGTCTAGAAGTATATTTACCATTCAGAAAAATCTATTCCAGAGGTAACAGCAATGGACAGTATTATTATTATAGTGTACATACAGGAAGACTGTGCTACTACTTGTCTATCCTAGTGTTAAGGTAAGTACAGAAAGAACAAAAACAAAACTAAACTCCCTCGCTTCAGGAGGACCAAAACCTGGAAACTGTTCTTATTTACAAATAAACTATTCTTATTTACAAATACTTGTAAACAAATTGTTACACTTAAGCAGACAAATCTGGGAGTCTTGACATTCAGGACTCTATCATTTTCCCAGCAGCTCAACAGCTGTTCTGTACAAGCCACAGGAAAAGGTTAATCTATCCTGTAGAACTCTCACTTCTGCTGCCCACTATAATAAGTATTCAACAGAACAGAACTACATTAAACATCACTACTGAAAACCTGTCAATAAAAACTTACAGGACACTATGCTGCCAGGAAGCCAGAAGTCTGTGTGTGGCACACAGAAAGAACAAACCAGTTAAAGTATTAAATACAAATATAAGATTCTTCCGTTGCAACTTGTAAGGCCATAGTGCTTACTGTCTCTAGCCAGAAGCGATCAAGGTCACTTCGCCTCTGCTGTTTGTTTAGTGTAATTAGCCATCGTCCTCCTCGCTTGTTCTTTTCATCTTCCCACATGGGTTCAATCCCATCCTGCAAAGAACAGCTAGAAGTTAAATCAGATCTGATCTGTATTTTTCCTAAAGAATAACCAAAAGGCCAGTGATAACTGAATCAGTAACTTCAGAAAAAAGTGCACTGTTTGAGATACATATGTGTCCAGAAATACTGTCTTGCACCAGTACCAAAGTTTCAAAACAGATTAGCAAGTGCGCTTTTGCTAATGAATTATTTCTATGATTCTATGATTTCTACAGAAGAATCACAACCCAGGCAAGTTTTGGCTACACACCACCACATAAAAAAAAGCCCTGAGGGAATAGGCCTGTATAAAACCAGACAAAATTAGCAGCTACATTCTGAAGTCCTTATTTAAGTCTTGGACTCGGTACAACACTGGCCAAGTGCTTCGCTTATGCATTAAGATTACTGCACTGAAACGGACACCCCTGGCAGTCTATCTCAGCAACTTCCTGCACACACACAGTGAGAATAAAAGGGTTTTAACTGTCAGGGCCACAGGAGAAAAATAAAAATAAATAAAAATCAACACACCATACAGAAGCAAGTTTCATTTTGATTAATGCTTTACCAATGGCCCTTCACTAAGTGACTCTGGATATGCTGATCCAGCAAAGCAGCCAGCTGCCTCTCCCATATCCAACAGCTACGCTGCACTTCTGAACAGCCAGTCATTAAAAAAGCAGGTAACTGTCTAGACAGAAATTCAGTAAAGAACTGTCTGTGAAGAGAGTCGCACTACATAACTTTGGCTGAAAGCTAATTAAGTGTTCAACATGCAGGATGAAGTGGTGTCAGCTCACTTTTAAAGGTGATGACATAGTTTGAGCTCTGCAGCTGCCAGTGAGGGCATTTAAATTTAAGAGGTACTCTTACGAGGTCACAATTGAAGGACGAGAGCAAGAAATTGCTCAGAAGTCTGCAGCAGTTGCCAATTCTGTTCCTGTCCCGTGCATTTAAATAATTTAATTATTGCTAAGCAAACACAGTTATAACAAATTTAGGATCCTTGCAAAAAAAAAAAAAAAAAAATACAAGTATGATCCATAGATATTCCAACCTTTGAAAGGCTTACAGCTTCTTAAAATTTACTAACAAGGCTTTTCAGTCACCTAAAATACCATTACCTTCTCAAACCCAAGCATCACTATACCTACAGCTGCTGTGGTTTACAAACCATGTACACAGTCCTATGAAGAGGTCCAGCCAGGACCTACGTTTTATCGGCAAAGGAGTGTTTTAACCAGCCACCATGACTTAAGGGATTATTTAGATATTCAGAAAGGAAGCTGTATGTTAGAAGCACTTCAGAGAGGTCAGGATTTAATTTAGAGCTCCACTTCAGTATTCTACTCCAGCTAAAGCAGGATTTCATGTACACTTTCATCAGCATTTCCTATTCGCTGGTTTGAACACTTCCTCAGCCTGTTTTAAGTGTCAGTGTTGGGTACAACTTTGTATTTTATGCACAAGTGATACAGCATTTAACTCATGGTGTAAAAATCAAAAGAGTATTGTGCATCTGCCTAGTATGTGCATTGTGCACCTGTGGGAGGCTGCATCTGTTCTTTGAGCACTGGAGAACACTGCAGCCTCCCACAGAACTTGCACGTTTTTACTCATTTCATGTCACACCAAATGACAGAGCCAGAAAATCTTTAATATTATAAAAGTTATTAACACTTAAATTATTTCCTCAAACATAAAATGAAGACAAACACAGTCAAACTTAAAAGTGAATTGTGTGTTATAAAAGTGAAGTGCGCTATAAAGCAAGTACTTGTATCTTCAGAACTAGTGACAGCCTGATTTTCAGAGGACATGTATTTGGGACTTTCTTAAGAAAGTAATACCTTTAGGACATTCCTAAGTATCTGAAGTGAAATATTGAACAGTGTCTTGCTTAGTCAGGAAACCATCCATCACTGAATATCCATAACTGAAGAAAAAAGGTTAGCAAGCATACCTTAAAGAGCGAGTAGTCACAACCAGGCATTAAATTACTAGAGAGCTGGATATGGTTGTATAAACTATTGGAAGGAAAAAAGCAGATTAAAACTAAGTATTATTTTAAGGTACAAAATTATCCTAAGAACTTAAGACATAAGACTGAACAAAATACAAAAATTAAAAAGCATTAAAGTAATTTCAGAAGCAACCTTATTTCTGATGTATTTTTCAGCAGTATAAAAGCATGGGCTTTAGGATGTTCTGGGGTTAAAAAAGCAGAATAGAAACTGGTTTACGAACACTTGCTGGGCTCCTACACCAACGCTTCTTTTAACCAAAGTTTTAACAAAGTTATTAGAAACATAACCCACTGAACTTTCATAGCAACAAGTTCTGTGTGCATGTGCATTCTGTGCATACACATACATGGAGTAAGGACAATTGTATTTCTAAGGCTACTACCTCTGCAAAGAAATCTTTAAGAAATGTTCAACTTTACCATTTAATACAATCTTCTAGGGATAATGGCTCTCAGCCTGATTCAAATTATTAAAATAATAACTTAAAAGGTAAGAAGAGATGACAAACATCTAAATATAAAATATAAACTCTGAACTCAATTCACAGCTATGCATTTCAGAGCAGATCATAGCAGTACATACTGTTTCCTCCCCTAGCAAGAGGAGGAACGTTTGGGTTTTTTTTGCCTGCACTGTTAAGACTTCAGAAGAAGGTCTGCACATATCACAGTAACCTCTAGCCAAAACCATTCATTCATGCCTAACTTTCAGGCATTGTCCAGCACCAAAAAAGAAAATGAGTTACTGTGATGTTCTAACAATTAGAGATCAGGCACTGGAATTTACAAAGCCACTTACAGATTGACCAGCTTCCCTCCTTTAAACTGACCTTAACACTTTCTCCCACTCTGACTACAATAGAGGCATAACTTCTCAATTGCTTGTGACTAATTTTATGCCTTCCTCACTGCAAATGTCTGGATAAAGCACTTTTAGCTGCTCAGACTCTTATAGAAGCTTAAAAACTTACCCTTAACCAACTTTAACAATGAGCTTCAAACAATTTAGCTGGCCATCACATACCCCAAGACTGCTACCTCCATAGTAGGAATGGGAAAGCTGATTACAAGCACAGAATCCTATTTCTCTCCCTCTGAGGACTGCACTGATAAATACTTGCTCAACATTTTCAGTATCTCTATTTCTTTCCTGTTGGTGCTAAAGGGTCACTGATGGATCTTATTATTCCACTAAGACACCATGTCTCCTTCTGAGAATTTAACCAACTAGCGCAATCTGGCACCAAGGAAGCGCCAATCAGTTGGCTACAATCATTTACAAGTTTATGTTACTATGAGGTAAGATACCACACAAAATGTAATTTTTTACATGTACATATGAATATAAGCAATGCTGAAGTGTTAACAGCAAAACAATACACATTTAAAGTATGAAGAACCTCAATCACATTTTCTTCAAGGGTTAAATTCTACCACATTCTGAGAAATGTGCTACATGTCACTTTCCATTTTGCAAACATTTCAGATTACACCCATAAAATTGCAGTTAATTGAGTACTTTGGGTTTTCACTTTCACATTAGATTTGCCAACATATGCCTGGATTATTACATGGACTGAAGCATCTTTACTTACGCCCAAAAGTCTTCAACAGTATCAAACTTTGAGATAAGACGAAGATTTGCTTGCCAAGTTTTGCTCTTGTCATTTTTAAAAAACCAGAGTGCCCATCTAAAGGGAAACAAAATAAAATATCTTCTATAAATTAAAATACATTAAATATATAAATTTGTAATGTTATAACCATACTAATTGCAAACCTTAAGATAACAGCACAGAAGTTTTTATCAGTAAGAAAACTTAGAAACTCAGTTCTCAAATAAAACAATATCAACAATATCAATATCGACAATATTCGTGTTCCCATTAGAAGAATCATGGAATATTTCATCAATCTGCTTAGGAAAATATTTTAAATAATTTTGGAGCATTTCTAAGACTCTAAACCTCCAAGCCTCAGAGGTTTCTCCTTGCTGCCACTGCTAACTGCAATCCCTGACCACAAATAACTGATTATGGTCTAAACCACCATCAACTATTCAACCTAGGAGCACAGCACCCTTTCCAGTAATTTCCTTGTAAAGCTTACAAAAGCTAATTATATCACTCCAAAGCTATACATGACATGGGAGTTTCCCAAGCACTCACATAATAGGAGAGCATAAATTTTAAAAGGGAAGCTGTGTTAAGCTTAGTAATGGCAACAATTAAAAAACAAACACACCAATTTTACCTGTTTCAATTTTTTTAAGTCTGCGCATTAGTTATGCACATTTTTAATCTAAAATGAAAAATTTTCCATCTGGTTTTTCTTCATCATCTCTCATGAGTACAAATCACACTGCATTTTCACACAAAGCTGCTTTTTCTGGATCTGAAAAGCATCATTCAAAATGCTGGAACAGGATACCTGATAAGGCATTAAACAAAAAAAGGCTAATTTTTCATTCAGATGGTTTCAGTAGTGTTGAAATCACTCAGGTTTGCACTGGAGGCTTGCCTTCTCAAGGCAGAGCACCAAGTGTCAATCTATTACTGACACCTTTCCTGACATTTCAAACATTAATAGGTTTGTGTTTTTCCATTAACAGCCCTACTATCACTTGTAAAGGAGTATCAGCATCAATTTAATAAAAGTGTTTAGAGGAAAAAAGAAAGGATCAAAGTTGAAAGAAAGACAACAAGGGAACATGTGTTGTGGTCTTCCACACTTGCTCAAGTCTTGGAAAAAGAGTAAGGTGCCATTTAATAAAAAGTTCATTTTTGGGCAGCACCTAACTACCAACATCAAGTACCGAGCACTGCATCAGCTCTTCAGCTTAACTGGAGAAAACTTCCTAGCGGTGATTTTTTAAGTATATGCATGCTGCTGGAGAAACTTCTGTCCACATTAGAAGAAACTCAACCTATAGGCTTATAATATCCTTACTGCAGAAAGGTGGTTCAAGTTGAGATTTTTGAATACAAAGCTTCTTGGTAAAGTTCTCATTATTTCTACAGGTCAGTAAAAAGCTGAATAGTAGATGTGGTTTTGCACTCTGAACACAATTTAGTAAGTGGGCTTTGATTTTTCAGTAATTTTTTTTAGCTATACTTTAAACTACTGCTTCATGGTTTTTTCTTTATAAACAAGAAAATTTAAGTGCCCTACAGTTTTTACTTAGTAACACACTGGTACAAATGTGAACATCTGCATTTAACAGGGTTTCTTCTGTTCCTTCTACAGATAATGAAAACACTATTAACTGCAAACAACCACCATTCATATGATCAAGTCTAATAAGCTCTTTGGCTGGTTAATGCAGCTTCTACAATTTTCAGTTCCAAATAGGAGAAAAAATGGTAGAGATACAAAAGAGTAAGACTCCAGTAAGAAAAAAGAATAGCAGCTCATTACCACTGGCACCTTAACTGCTGGAAGTTCAAGGCAGAATGGAAGTTTTTGCAGTTCTGTTTGGCAGCAACTTCCTCTCAGTGTCTGTCTCTTAACAGACACGAGGAGACAAAAGCAACAAAAGCTTTGCTTGCCTCTAACTAAAAGCTAGGCCACATTCTTTCTAATTACCTGACTTCATTCTGAAAATCCGTAAATATTTTCAACTTCTGTAACAACGCTACATGAAAAGGCTCTAAATTACAACAGGATCAGATCCTATTTCCTCTCCAACCTTACAGCAAAAAGCTTCAAAAAATGGAGAACTCTAAGAATTCTGCTAGAAAGCATAAGGTAAATAAGACAGCTGTAAAGCTACAGGCATTATTCTATCTTGAGCAAAATTACAATCATGCTTCTGCAGTATTTACCTGTTTTGTAGTGGATGCTTAATATACTGTTCAGGGCTGGCAACCTCCTGACTAGGTGCTGCTGGCTCAGCTTTCTCTTCTTCTGAAGGCTGAGGGTTGGGAGTGGTTTCCTGTTTGAAGAAAGGAGTTATTAGTATGTTCCTTCTTAGTTTTTATTGAAGTAATTTAGTTCTTTGAAGCAACTAAGAAGGTTGAACCTAAGGGTTCCTCCAATTCATCCCAAATTCACAATCTGCATCCCTTTTTCCTTTCAGCATCTAAACAGGTCCTACAACAAAGTCTAACTGCAGGAATTCACATTCTGCTATTCAGTGATTTGTTTCCCCATGTCATTTGTTTCCAAAATGGTTTACTTATTTGTCTTACTCCAGAACAATTGAGATTTATCTCAGAAATACACAATATGCTGTTATGTAGAATACACATGTCTAAAAATTAATTTCCACAATAATAATTTCAGAAGGGGAAAATATCAGTTTCTGACAAAGCACCACTGGAAACAGATGTACAGGCCCTTTTATTTAAAAAGATCTGTTATTACAAACAGGAGACATGCTTACAATTCTCAGGTCTGAAATCAGCTGTTACAAGCAGCTAGAATCCCAACTGGTAAGTAGTTATCTTTGTATATGCAGCACCTCTACCACCAAAGCTCCAGGCACCAAACAGCAGAATTTAAACATGTATCACTTCTCAAATTTTAAACTGAAATAAACATAATCACACATCTACCACAGATTAGACCAGTCCCAGGTATTATGTTAGCCAACCTCTAGAGATAGTGGCAGAGATGTCAAATATACACAAATAAACAGAGAAGTGAAACAATATATATTCCCCCTGCATCCCCCTCAAGGTTGCCATTCAGTCTGAAAAGCTATTTTGTCATGTTTGAAATTCTAATGCCCTTCCTTCAAACCAAGGAACACAAAGCTTTATTGTGAGGCCAAGTGTCCCCACCAGTTACCACCATCTATCTCTCTCAATAATGTTGTATACATGCTAGAATATCAGAGACAAGGAATGAGGTCTATAGCTCATTCCCTACAGCCAAGACAAAAATGCCTGTACCTTGCAGCTGACTCTGTAAAAGAAAAAACACTTTGGTAATATAAACAAACACTAACTACAACAGACCCAAAGACTCTAGACATTCCTAAACACAGCAGAACAAAAGTAGTAATTCAAAGTTAAAGTCTGTGGCCTTAAGAGAATAAAGCAATGTAGGGGTGAACTAAGTTATGGCAAGTCATCTAATTAATGGAACACTTTACTCCAGACTTGCATGTTACTCAGTTTATCCGGCACTCAGCTTTTCATCACCAAAGCTGCTGAAAAGTAGAATGGATGTGAAGTGATAACTTGAACAAGCACTGTTTAACCTTCTGTCCCAGCTGGCAAACTCTTCTGATTACACGTAAAGGTCTTAATAAGGATTTTCTTTTCATTATCAACGTATTTAGCAACATTAGGCAGGATACTACGTTTTACTTCGGAGAAGTTACACCTCTACACTTGAAAATACTTAAGTGCACTTTAGTTTAACAGCTCACCTGGAAAAAACAACCAACAACCTCAGCTCAAAAGCTAATGCGCATCATATTTAAGAATGCTTCATATGCTCCCATGTTCACAGTGAAAAGACTGAAGGGCTAGCGCTTTGATTTACACCCTACAAGGGGCAGGTAGTACAATTTCCTGCCTCTTAATAAAGCTAAATGCTTTCCAAAGATCCTCTAATGGGAAACATCACTGCCAAACCCACAGAAGCAGTGTTGAACAATCTGCCAAATCTCCTGCAGTGTAATACTATAAAAAGGATAACAGATTTTAAAAACAAACTTAGTAAGTGCTTCCAATTCTATCTAGTTTAAGACTTCTAGTGCTGCCCCATTTATTTTTAAGTTGATGGTATCAAATACACATCTTTCCCTTTAACCATGTACAAGAACCCACAGAACAAATCAAGGTGGTCAAGGCACAAAGGCTATAAATACACCAAAGCAGCACTTCAATATTTCCTCCTCCAAGTTAATTGCTTGTATTATACTACAAAAAGCCAAGTACAAACTACAAATGCTGCCCCTGTAGGAGCTTCTAACTAGAAGAGTCAGAAATATTACATGTGCCAATATAGTGAGCAGACTAGAAAAATCTTGTTGCTATTTTGAAATAAATTAAGTGCTAGTCTATGTAATGAAACTTGCTTTCATTCACAGTATTTTGCAGTTGTGACATCTAATATTTAAAATGTTTTACAAATACTATTACACTAAAGATTCTCACATCAAATAAACTCACCCTTGACCAATGCAGAGCATCTTTCAAAAATAATTTCAGTTGACAATCCCATTCATGCTTGCTCAACAAACAACTTTCAATATACAAAGAGCTAATCCTGAAGTCTCCCTGGTCACTCTTCCAGACGCGTAACTATAAAAACTGTAAGAATGAATACAAACCTATTGAGCACAAGCAGGGCTATGCCATTTCTTAACTTCTAATACAAGACAACATCAAAAAAGGATTAAGGTAGTACATCCAGTCAATTAGGAGAAAAAAAAAAATGCAGTAAACCTCAATACCTGCTCAGTATACTGCAGGTTGCCCTTCATTACCACACGAAAGTCTCTTCCTGGAGAAATGGAAGGCATTTGACTCAGCACATTTTAGTTAAGTCACCACAATAACAACTCCCTTAAAATATCCTGAAAGCTACCTAGCATTAAGGAAACTCAAGACTAACATTAATTCAAGCTCCTGTCTAAAACAGTACATGACAACTTGCCTCCAAGGCCCAGCTAACTATGATCTTGACCTAGGATTACGCCGCTCCCCTCAAAACCTAACCCAGCCAGAAGAGATGTTTTTTCCACAGTGCCAGGCTGCTCATGAAGAATAGGGCAGCTGTACACACGAGAATAAAGCTGGAAGAAGGTGTAAAGTTGGAAGCAAAGCTTATTACCACAGAAGTTTTCTGGCTGGTCTCAGACAGCAGCCTAAAGCACCTTTTTTTCACTACCTTTTATTTCCCACTGCCACCACGGAAAACTGGAAAAGGACCACTTTCACTTTTGGCTGTTTAATCATATCATCTCCTATTTCCTTTCATCTTACCTTTATCTCACTATTCTGACCAACAGAGTAAAGTGTTTGGATACCAAAACACTCTTCATTATTAAGTCAAACACAAAGTATGTAAGTTCACTAATTGGTATTCAAAGTCCATTTCTTCTATCCAACCTCCTTCCAGTGAAATTCTACCCCCAAACCACTAGCATGCAGGTTTTAAAAGATTCAAGAAATACAAGGTAAGTTAAAGTTATACTGTCTACAGTTTGCCAATCCATACCTTGAAATCTTACAACTGCTACACTATTAACTTACTACTAAGTCAGACTTCCTCCACCAGCAGTTTCTGGACTACTAAATTTAAAATCCTCCTTAATACTTTACTATTGCATTTAACTAAAGCATTCTTTAACCTAAAATTGACTTTGCATCTCCTATTAAATTAAGCCACCACCTGGTTTGCTGCTTTTAAAATAGATGTAATATAGGGCAGTATTACCAGATAAACTGGAAAGCTTCATTTGGACAATCCTACTTCTCATACACAAGACAGCATGTAATTAAAAGTAACATTTATTTACTAACTACATGGGGTTTGATGTAGGAATCAGCTTGCAGAAGTCCATGAAACATTTGCCTACTCAGCTTTTAATGACTGTGCATATCTGAACATTACTTGGATTCCGACACTTGCAGATTTAATGTTAATAGAATTTAATTTCATTTATTCTTTCTCCACAGCACATAATGACCAACATATCAAAGGAAGGTGTACACGATACCAGGACAGGAAACAAACAGCACTTACAGTAAAAACTGCTTAATCAGGTTTGTCTGTTGAAGAAAACAACAAGCTTGACTAGATTTCACCAAGTGTTGTCAGGTACTGCCCAGACCACATTCATGTCATCCAATTGCCTACAGAAGTTGGTTAGGAAGTCCAGCTGAGACAGCACAATATTTATGGCCCAAAAGGACATAATACAGCCTAGCACTGCTGTTCATTCCTTGTGAAAGTTGAGAAAATGTATTAGTGGAAGAGGTTTCCAAAGTTTTCATGCATTAAATCAATAGGTTACATTCGAGAGTTTACACCTCCTTGTTTACGGTTTTCAAGAGAATGAGAAAACTACATGTCCCAGTTAACAGACGTCAAGGGAAAAAGCACAACTATCTGCTGGTCCTAGTGTTCTTTGTAATAGCTGCTATTACACTACAGTTAAGATAACAATTCACAAGACACAAATAAAGAGCTATTTATTTCAGAATACTCTGGACAAAAAAGGATTTAAAAGCCCACCTACAAGCAATTATTATGTGCTGTAAAAAAACAAACCAAGTATTATCTGATACACAACTCTTAAGGAATAAATCCACAGAGCTAGAAATCACATGTGGAATACCAACTGGAAGAGAGGTACCAATATGCGCCTGTCACTGATTAAACAGCATTTAATAGATTTCCAGACATCAGGACAGCTAGATTTTTTTAGGTGTAACATAGCAAGGCCTCATACAGAGCAGCCACCCTAACTGCATACATTACTACTTAGAACACCACAGATTTTTAGAAGGGCATTCACTACTTGGAAAACAAAAGTGTGACATGATTTTAACCAAGTGATATCCCACCAAATTAGAAGTACAACACATGTACAGAAGTATAGGAATGTAAGACTGGAGTAGAAGAGTCACACACTTCCTCCAGGGTCAGAGGGATAAAGTACTGGACATACTACTGGTATTCCTGATTACGGTGTTTAATGTACCCAAGCTACTTTGATAAGCAGCACTGAACATGACAAAAACTGACCACTGTTTAGAAGTTTATTCATTTCAGAAACTGCTCTGCACATTTAGGAAAAAAAAAAAAATACCTTTAAACAGTTAAAATTTTTATGCCTTGCATCCACTATATAAGAATCAAGGACAAGTGCCAATTTCAGGCAGCTAACAAAACACACTTGTATTACACAGCGCACTTAAATCTGTAGATCACATACCTAGTACCTTTATAAGGTGAACATTTAGAGAAATACATTTTAGGGCTTTAAGAAATAAGCTTGAAGTTTCTAGGTTAAAAATTGTTTCAACTTCTGTTTAGCCTTGACTTCAGAATATTTCAAAAGTGATATAAAATTGTTTGAGAGAAAAGTTACATTAATTCACTTTTAAAATGTGCATTTCTCTTTCACAATGCAGGCTCTCTACCAACACCTTTCATCTGATCCTCCCCTCTACCCTCTCAAAATTTACACTGATCTTCATAAAGCTGCCAGAAGGGTCACGTTTTCTGATCAAAATTCCACATGTACCTCCACACCTGCAAGGCAGTGAAACACGACTCAGTCTCACATGCTATTTTTATGCACTACCTTGAAGAGAGCCTGATGTTTTATATGCTGTGTGAAATGTTTTTAAGAAACTGCTTTCAGAAAAATATGTTTTATCTCAAAATTTAAGATCTGTCCAACATCTTCCCCCCTTTGAGAAAGCTTTTGTTCAGTCAGGAATACAATTTACAGCTTGAAAGTTTAGGACAGACATTCCCAAATATTAAACAGCATGGAAGATACATCTATGCTCTATAATTTCAGGAAAATGTAATGAGCAAGCAAGTGTTCACAATACTACAGCTAAATACTATACTGGTTTCAACCATAACAGGTCACTGACTTTATTATAACAGCAATGCCTAGTAGTAAGTCCAAAGTTGACATGGCCTGCACTTAATTTACATGTTAACTGTCAGTAATACAAAAAAAATATACCTTCCAGTATACCTTGAGTTTTAGGAGCTATTTTGAACTTTCCAGAATTTCAAGGCCCTACACCGAGTTTGTAGCCCCCATTTCATTTAAAGTTCTGCGTAGCTGGCGAGTAGCTGTTGCAATAAACATTTTTCAAATCATACATGCCTGAAGTTTCAGTCATGTATCTTAAAATCTAGCATTAAATTCACAGGAATTACATTTGTGCAAGTGTAATGGTAACTGTCACAAAGCAAAAAAAAAAGGAACCATGATTCCTACTTCCAATCTGAACAATGAGGGATCAGATTCCACATGATTTATATCCACTTAAAAGTTATAGGCTACATTTTAAAGTCACCTTTGGTAAACTAGTGTTTACTAAAGCATTACTGCTGGTTTTGTCGACAACTTTGTGGACTTTCGCACAGTGTTATCCAACCACATTCAATCCTTAAAGGCTACAATATGAGCACACACTAATAGGACATTTCTGCATATTCTCACAACAAAAATAGCCTTAAAAGATACAGTTTGGACAGCACAAGGAAAAAAAAAAGTTTTAACTTCTCAGTGTTGCAGAGGCTTATGTCTTTTCTGCAGTGAAGTAAACCAACGTGCAACAGGTTGATATTTATTTACAATAATCTTGCTTTTCTTAGCAATTTCCACTGGACTCTTTTCAGTACCCTAAACTCAAGTGTCAATATTCCTGAAGAGTTTCAACATTTTTTTCCAGCCTCTTACATTTTAAGTTCTGGTGTGTTACATTTGAGAGCATGGAAGTACTAGAAACATCACAGTAGGACCCTACATTTCAAAAAAACAGGCACATTTTCACACTTGGAAGGAATCACAGATGACATCTCTAAAAATATAGCTCCGGATTTTGAAGGTCAGCAACAGAAATACTTCTCTATGATCAAAGGGTAATTCAATGTCTAACCACACATATAATTAAATTGTTCAATTGAAAAGCATGTATAATATTTCTGCAACATTAGGCATCTATGACCTCAGTCACTACACAAGTCTAAATTTAAGCTTAGGCAGGAAAAGCGTCAGCTACCTAAGAGGGCAATAAACAAATATTTTATTATTTACATTTAAAAATAAGGAAGCATAGCTGACATTTGTTTCTTGAAGTCAAATCTACTTCAGCTAGGGCAGAACATTCAACAGCATTACTTAAACTGTTGTGAGGGTACCCCATATTCCACCTTTACTGGCTCAGCACACCTGTTTGTCACTGCATGATGAACTGGATCTGGGAAACCAACCTTCCAGGGAAACAGCACAGCAAAAAATTGTTTATTTTTTGCTACACTATGCCCAGTAGCTTAACATGCAACCTCACATTTATGCAACAGCAACAGAGAGAATGGTGCAGAGACAGACTTACACAAAAACCACAGCCAAGAAAGCCACAAACCTCTCCTCATACCTACAGAGTCATTCTGATTGCTGATGGTATTGAAAATTATTTATCACAGCCCCTGCTGCGAACCCCACAACCAACACAAAGCACTGAGCTAACAGGAAGCTCTCATTTTCAGGTACCTGGGCTACAGCTGGAAAAACAAGTGTTTAGCACTGTGACTGGAGAACATGCGAAGGATGCTGCTGGCAGTCTAGCCCAGTGTCTTAAACAACTGACATTCTTCCTGTTCAGAACTACTCATCAAGCAATTTATAAACGCTGACCAATTTCAGTCTCCTCCTGTAACTAATGCTGCTGGTTTTTGGTTTGTTTTGGTTTTGTTCTGGGGTGTTGTTTTTTGCTCATGGAGGAAAATCGTAAGAGGAGGATCAAAGTCCCCCATTCAAAATGGTAAGCTTTATTTTAAAACAGTTATTTTCAAACTTAAACATTTTCTGTCTAAACGGTGCAAAGCCTGTCCAAAACACACACTGGCAAACAGTACCCTTCCTTAAGTTTCTCATTTTCTTTAAACTCTAATATACAGTCTTCTGCTGTCCACTCATGATAAACGAGCATGGAACAACAACTGTACTTGGGCCCCTTCCAGCTAATTCAGCTCTCTATGGTAGTACGAATGGGGGAAATATTTAGAAAATAAAGCATAAAATCATAAACACAACTTACCACCTAGACAAAAAGTACTTAATTACAATCAAGATCTCGACTAACATCAAAACACACAAAAAAAATATATCTTGCTCCAGCCAGATGACGTGACCGGAAAAAACCAATTTCGCTTGTGACACGCCTTGATCCTTCAGAAACCCCACGCTGTTCTCTCGTTTCAGCTGCCCAACTGCCCAGCAGCGCATCTGCCAGCTCACCGATACTCACCCCACATCCGCGATGCCTCTCTCACCGCAACCCCTCGGGCACCGTGCCTACCTCACCGCGACACCTTGCTCCAAACGCTCCCCGCTTGCCGGAAGGGCGCTCGCCGGCCGGCGAGGAAGAGCCGCCCCTCGGTGACCGGCAACCCGAACCCTCCGGGCGAAAAGCAACATGGCCACCCCCACCTCGCCACATGCGCCGAGCGCGGCGCAGAGCCGCCCGCCCGGGCCGCCGCCGCCGCCCATGGCTGTTCCCCCTCGCCGCGCCTTCCGGCCCCAGCGTCCCCCAATGCCGCAGCGCCGCCAGGGCGGCCGGGCCGGGCGGCGGGGCGCGGCACAATGGGCGCCGCGGCGGCAGCAGCCAGCACCGCCGGCTCGCAGGCCGCGCCGGGCCCTCCCTCTGCCTCTCCGCCGCCCGCCCAGGGTGGCCGCCGGCGCGGCCCAGCGACCCCTCGCCCCGCGTGGCGGAGCCGGCACAGCTCCGAGTCCCCCTCCCCCGCACAGGCCGGCGCCTCCCGCTCCCCCTCCCCCCGCTCCGTCCCCCTGCGTGCGTGCGCTCCTCGCCGCCCATCCGCCTCCCGCCCCATCACCGGCCGGGTACCCAACGTGTGTAGGCACGCCGGTAGGTGTGTAACCGTACCGGAGGTACCCGGCGCCGTAAGGACTGGTTTATAGCCCGCTTCCCGCCCCCAGCACCGGGCCCGACGCCTGTGTAGTTTGTCCGCGCGAGCTGGTGCGGCTGGGCACCGATGTGAAGGCACGGCAGCCGATGCTTGCTGCAGACCGAGTCTGCGTTTCACATCACGCTACCTGTTCCATTCAACTCCATCTTTCGCCGACTCCACATCCAAGGGACTTGGCTCTCAGTTGGACGGCGACATGGCTGGCCATCTCAGGCAAAAAAAACAGTGGCCAACAGAAAGCTGCTTCTTCACCAGCCTGATGGCTGATGTGGTTTGGCATCACGAAGCCAGCACGCCGGAAGTGTGAGGCTGACTGTGCCTCGGTACAGTTGGACTACTTGCAGGGGGGTGTGGGACGGCAGTGAATGAAGCCAGAAGGTGGGATGCTTTCCCTGACCGGGGAAATAGGAGTTCATAGGATAAGAAGTGAGAGGAACTTCCCATCTTTTCCTTTTTCTTTCCTGGCTCTGCAGGAAAGCATCAGTCAACAGAGGTAGGCTGACCCAGACCATCTAAGACCTCCTTTTTCTTGTGAAAGGATGCAGCAGTGGAATCCCACACTACCACATCCAACTTCCTAGGCGTGTCAGTAGAGCCCACGTGAGGTGTGTGGGAGAACGGAAGGGAGAGGTGCTCTCCAGCCAAAGAAGGATTAGACAGGTTTGACGACAAAGGATGCTAAAGCTCTGACTGTTATGATCAAATTGCCAAGCCCTGGACACCTGGTTTGATCACCTTCATCAGGGACTTGGACAGTATAAGAATCCTGAAAGGCGGAGCCCTCTCAAAGAGAGGAAAAGACAAAGATAGAAGGGCTGTTATTTTGAAACCAAAACTTGTCTTAACACTTGACACAGCTGATGTATTGGTCCACTGTTTTAAGCTGACTCAGTCTCTTTCCACAACCAGTCAGAACTGTGTTTCTGACTACAGTAACTATAGCGGTTGCAGCAGCTACATTCCCCCCAGCCCTTGGCCCTCAATTAATTAACTAATTAGAAGTTCTGAGGAATTTATTCACTCCACTGTGGAAGAAAACCATCATTTTACTGTGCAAGCAGCAGGGTAAAGCCTCACAGAAATCAATCACAAATGAGACCTACCACAGATGACATTTCTGATGGTTCCACAGGAGATTGGAAGGCTGTAAAGGATATCTGAATTGCCACAGCACTCCTAATTCATAAAAAGGGTCTAAAATTTAAATGGAGCTATTTTAAGAAGTAAGATCTTTAAGCAGTGCAGCAGAGCTGACATTTTAGCTTTTTAGCTCATATTCATGAGCAAAGATGACACCTGATCAGATGAATAGTAGAAATACAGCAGTGCCAGAGGAGTAACAGTAAGTTAGTTCCATGAGAAAAGGCTGTGGCAGTGCAGAATTCCTGTGAGACTCCAGAGAGAGGCGTTTCATTTTCCATCTGAAATGTTCCTGTCACAGAAGGTCTGGTAGGAGATCTGCACACATCCATTCTGCTTTACCTGCTAAAAACTTCATTAGCAAGCAGGGTGTTTTCAGGCTTTGAGACCAGGTTTGTTCCTGCACATTAATGTAGTATCCCTTCTTCAGGGTGACCTAGAAATGGAGGCACAGCATGAGGAACAGACTGTTTGCAATTGTAGTGGTTAGAATGCTTTCAATCCCCCCTAGAAATCCACCCTTTAAAGCTCTGTCCCCTGAAATCCTGACTTCCCAAAGTCAGGACAGAATTGCTCATTTCATGACAGAAAGGCAATAAGAAGTTACATTCCTGAGACCAGAAAAAGTTAAAGGAGGTGACAGTGATTGAGATGTACCTTATTCAGTACTAAGTTTTAAGGGAACCAGGTATCTAATGAAGGGTTTGGGAACTGATTAGAGGAACAGCCCTTTAGGGGAGAAATGTGTGATTGGAGATAAATATTCCAGAAGCTTCAGACAGGTATGCATCCCCTTATCTCCTCAAAGCAGATGAGTTACCCCTTGAAAATGTGACTAAGACTATATAAGTCACTTTTCTCCACATGGAGGTTGACTTTTCAGGGAATTCAATACATTCCTAAGGCAGAATAGCCCTCTACAGAAGTAATGTTGACTCTTCCAAGAAGATTACATTTATTCAGGAGTCTACTAGTTCTATCATAGAATCATAGAATTGTTAGGGTTGGAAAGGACCTTAAGATCATCTAGTTCCAACCCCCCTGCCGTGGGCAGGGACACCTTATGCTAAATCATATCATCCAAGGCCTCGTCCAACCTGGCCTTGAACACTGCCACCTAACATTGTTTCTACTGACTTGCAAGGTGGATAGACCAGAATTCCCATCCCAGCTTGTCAGGCACCCCATCTCCTATGGAACTCGTTATAAAAACTGACATCCCATTTGCCATCCTGCAGACACCAGGTATCAGTACACCTTTAAAACTGTAATTACACACACCGGTTAGTAATTTCCATCTGGTCCTAGTGGCTTCTTACTGTTCATTTTATCAGTTTCAGCCATTCTCTCTTCAAAATGTCTTCAATTTGTAGCATAGCCACTGGTGAACACTGACTCAAATAGTTTATAGACTTCTCTGCAACAGTCTGGTTTTCTTTGAGTATTCCTGCTAACACCATGGTTATCAATTAGCCCACACTTCCTGTCCCTAAGGACTGAAGAAAAATGTATTACTAGCTGTGATTCCCTTGGGGGGAGGGAGGGATGGGACACCCAATCTAACTTTTCTGACATTTAATCTGCAGGAATATAGGTGGCTTTTCTATTTTTTGTTTGCTTGTTTGTTTTCATTTCAGTATTGCTTCTTGTTTCTAATAACCTCCTTTAGCCTGTTGTTTACTGGTGCTGTCTCCCTTTTGCCCATTCTCAAGCCTTCCTTAAAAGTGCATGTAGACTTTAAGTTTCTAAAATGTGCATCGTAAAATAGCTTCCTACATGCCTCTAAGAATTCAAATTAGCTGCACTTTTAAAGTTACTTTTTAACAAACTCTCAAATTTTTACATAGTTCCTCTTTTTGAAACTGAGGGCAAATTTGCTGCATGTTTTGGCTGCTGATGCTCCTGTAATCGTACTGCATCCAAGTATGTTAAGGCAGTTGTCACGGAATGGCTCTTCAAACATGGGATTTCAAACCTGAAATGTTACTCAGGGTGAAGTCAAAAGTTGTCAGTCTCCCTGTGGGCTTTCTAACAAGCTGTTCCATGGAAGAGACACTGAAAATGTCTAAGAAGTCTCTGTGTTACATCTGGGTGTAACATTTGTATAATCTGCATACAAGCAACTAAGTCTCCTGTTCCTGCTGTATTTTCTGCCCTTGCTGATCAACTTGATCCTCCTTGGCATTTCACTATTAGTAAACCAGACCCAGTATTGGGTTGGTTAACTATGGAACAAGTTAGTAATTACTTG
The DNA here is from genome assembly GCF_034315485.1 of Pezoporus occidentalis. NCBI lineage: Eukaryota > Metazoa > Chordata > Aves > Psittaciformes > Psittacidae > Pezoporus > Pezoporus occidentalis. Next base: position 6,610,907 of record NW_026915866.1, read on the forward strand.
TATTCTCTAAACCCTCCCTCTTTAGGCTCAACATTAAACCTATGCAGTTATTATATGATTTCTAATAAGTTTCTTAATTGGATTTGCTTTAAAGTATAGTTTTTCCAAAACTAAGATGGTTTTAAGGGGACATGAACTTCCTGTCACACTGACTAAAATGTTGCCTGGCGCCGTAACTCCTACGTGGGCTGTGGTACTGTGATATTGCTACTGGAAAGAAGGTTTATGGAGGTGCAAATATATTCACATTCACAGATACAATGTGCCAGCAGAAAAAGTACTGGGAACATAATCTATTAAATGTGTACATTCAGAAAGTACATCAATACATGTAGAAGCATTATTATTTCTCCAGTGACATACTCTTCATTTACCTATTTTAGAACATTTGGGTCCTAGTAATTATTTACAGACTGTTTAACGTGAATCCAGACTTCCCATTTATTTGCCAAATATGCTGCCACATGGATCTGATATTCCATTTTATTTGTTTGGCAACCATGCACGTTCTTTGACTACCTGTTTTAATCCTGCCTTTAAGTCTCTTAATATAAATAAAGATAACCCATCCAGAATCCTCTTCCCCTCTGACCATTTTATCTCCAGCTTCTTCTGAGTTTAATTTCCTGTTTTCATTCTCAATGAACAGAGAGTAGAGACCTACATTTTATAGATTTGAATGCCATTTTATTGAGGAGAACTGTAAATGAGCGTTACTGAATGTCATATAGCACTTGGCTATTTCATTTTTCTTATGCAAGACGGATAACAGCATAACATCCCCTATAAGACAGGTATGTTTACTAACAAAGTTTAAAAAGATAGATGAATATAGTACATCTGAGTTCAGAACATGGCCTACCTTATTACCACACAAATAGGAAGTAAGCATGTGTTTTGATTTGGTACATGTTTTTCTTTGATTTGTTGAGTTACTGAGGCACAAAGCCTCTACAGATGACATCAGAAGTTATCTAACAACATATAATAGCAATGAGAGGATTATGAGCTGCTGTAATCTTTTCCTTAAATCACTAACACACATAAACATGATCCTCAGATTGATGTGGCTGCCTTGCAAGTGATAGCATCTTCAAACTAAAAGGAAAATTAAGATAGAAGGCAAAGAGTTCTCATAGATACATCCAGAAATCACACCTTTTGAAGTTACAGTAAGAAAAAAGAAGGATCTGAAGTAAAGGAACGTTGAGTATCCCTTTTTCTGTAATCCTCACACACATTAGGGCTCTATTAATTTTCAGTGTGCATTTAAGTAGTTGTTAGGAACATCTGTTTCATTCTGCAAAGTGTGGCATCAGCACTGTGCAAGTATAAGCTCTAATGGATCTGCACACCTGTATCCCATTGATTTGAGTGGAAATGGAGCACATCACTCTCATCCATGATACAGCGCTTCTAGAATCACAGTGTTTTACGTGAGGAAAAATCTGATAAATTTAGTTTGATTTTGAAACCTTGAAGTAGAAACAATTTTTAATGTCTCATAGCATTGTCCATGATACCTAAAGTGAAAAAAAAAATAAACCCCAAAACAAAAAAATGCAAACCTATTAGTAAGTTTATTTTCCTACGGCCTTTACTTTGCTGACAAAAACTGGGTGAAATCCCTGTTGGTATCAGTAGTTTTCCCATGGAATTCATTTACCCAGAACTTTACTACATGACTTTTATTGTGTTTCCATAGTAATGAACAAAAATTTTTATCACCTCAAGGCACATTCATAGATTCTTTCAGATATTCCAAGCAGTGGAGTTTTTCTCTTTAAAGCTTGTAACTTACTGGTTAAATAGGAATGCTTTTTATAAATCACCATTTTGTTTAAAAAGATGCAGCTTGTTTTTCTTTGCTCTTGTCCCATGAGAAACAACCAGTTTTATATTCATATACTGGAAAATGTTAAGATTCTTGGGTGAAGGAAGAATGTTCTTGAATTCAGAGGGAACCATTCTTAAAGCACAGTTTTGATTTGCTCTATCGATACCTATGCGCCAGCACGGCTTGGACAAGCAAAACAAAAGAATGTGCAGGACCTTCCTTTTCACCACAACTAGAGAAAGCACGCTTGGAATTAGCTTTGAATAAGCCTGTTCCAGTTTGAACTGTGGCTGTAGTGGGCCTTTAAGTAGTTTTCATTTAGTTCCACCAATGGAAGGAATAAAAGTGATGCAGGGGCTTACAACAGATTGCTGCCTCTTTTGACTTACAGAATTAGACTGACTTTGAAAGCCCATATCATTTTTCTTTAAAGAGCTAACATGGAGACACTTATTTCCTTAATGCAACTCTTCATTTACAAAGGATGTTTATGCAGTCTTTTTTTTTATTTTCTCTGGCTATAATAAGACTATTTTACTTTGACCACACCATTTGTCTTTTCTTCTGGGTACTGTTTCCTTCAAGGGCTGTTTTGCACTCAATCATGCTACATTTCCTTTTGTGGTCATCTCTGAGACATTTGCCTTTGTGTGCATTTGCGATGGTTTTGCAGTTGTGCATTTTTTACACGCACATACAGACACACACCACCTACATTAACTGTTGCATTTGGTACAAGAATCTCAGTAAGTGCCTGTACCATCTGGCTGAGCCACACTAGCACACATTTGCATGTGGTCTGGCTCCTGGGTGGTATTTTTGCATTGTTTCATCTAGCACTAAACAAAGAGGCATTTAATTGTGTCTTCAATGAGCCTGAACAGAGGACAGCTACTATACCCAAGAGCTTCACCAGGAAAGTGCGATTGCCCAACCCCCTCTATCACAATGTATGGAAGCAAAGTGAGGAGGGGGAACATGAGCTAAGGCACTCAATTAAGTAATGTCAAAGTCGGTGGCCATTTTATTCCTAATCAGCAGCTGCCTGAGCTGCCAGCTGCTCTAGCTTTTTTTGCAGCAGCTATCTGACCCATGACACATTGCTGACCTCTCCTTCTGCCCTTGTTTGCTAACCTCATGCACTCCCAGCCTTGCATCACTTTGGAGTAGATGGGAGGACAGCAGGAATACAGCAGGGGCATAAATCAAGGATCATGAATGGGCTATAAAATTTCTGCCTCATGCTTCTCTGTGTGTGTTTGTCTGTGGCACAGGGGGACGGGCAGCTAGAAAGTGACATGAAAAGCCTGACAGAGGAAAAAGAGCTCTCCTCGGGGAAGGTCACAGCAAAGGTCAATGAACTTCCCTGGTGAGAATCAGTGTGCCACCAGAGAATGGGAAATGGCAGTGGCTGGACCTCCACGAGGCCTGAATGGGTTCACTTACCAAATCAGAAATTCAAGGCCAAACTGGAAAACAAAAGCACTGAAGTACAACAGAATCTACATAATCCTTACTATGAGAATGATAATATAAAAGTAAAAAGATGGAGTTTACTGTTCTTGTAATGACAACAACCACCACAATCTTAGGTCAAATCTTTCAGTTTGTTACTCTAGGTTGATCTGCAAGTGCAGTCTGTGTTCTTTCCAAACGCTGAGGAGAAGGAGTGAGCAAATTTGCTAACTCCTCTATGAGGTGGCTCACTGTTCTTTAAATCACGTATATTTTTAAATTGTGAATATATGCACCCTCGGCTTCTCCAAGGAAGCAAGGAAACAGCATGTTTTTATTTGCATTTCAGAAATGCAGCAAAAAATGAAACTGAGTAACAGAAGGATCCCTGTCTACTACTTAGAATGGGAGTCCTCTTTTTTTCTAACCTGGATCTTTGTCAGCCACTACAGAATGAGCACAAACATATACTGCTGTTGTGAAGGACACAAATAGGAATAAATTGTAAAGTTATACTCACACATTAAATTAAATGTGAATGAAATACTTATAAAATTTAATAAAGTATCTTAAACTATTAATGGCAATTATACTGAAATCTCATCAAGAAGATGACATCTGAACAGAAGACACTGGACTAGATCAACCAGTATGCTTCAGGTTTTTATACTACATCCGTGACACCAAGTACTTGTAAACCCTGCTTAACCAGGTAAATGATATCTACAACTCCAAAGGGTTCCTTAAATGGCACACAGTGGCAACTGAAGTGCATGAAGGTACCTGTCCTACATTGCTTGATAGCTTGATTTGTTGGTTACTTGGAAAAGAAGTGCTATATTCATGGGCTTGAAAAAGTACAAGACCTGCTAGCAACGTGGATCATTTAAGAGTGATTTTCCCCATTCAGTAACATTTTGCTTTAAGAAGGTTAAACCAAGCCTTTAATAATGACTTTAATTTGGGATATGTAAAATCAGAGTCTGTGAATGCATCCTTTAAAGACATTTCATGATGTTGGTTGGCTATTGGTTGTTAGGTAGGACAAATATGGCCCTGAATGGTGTCACAGCATGAATTGCATGAATCAATACATAGCTATTTTCACTTGCTGAAGAAAGTAATAGTTGGAATGCTTGTATTTTACAATCATCTGAGAAACATTTCCTAATTCACTCTTACAGTATTCTCTTTCTACAAACAATAGGTGGATGCAAGTATTATCGCTACTAGAGAAACGAAGATGAGAGCTGTCAGAAAGACAGGTGTCCACCTGCAATTACACTTCAGTAACAGCATGGCATCAAATACCTTTGGTTGTTCTACCATCCTGGTGAAAGTGTTTATCACACAACAAAACAGGAAAAAGTTGGGCTACTTAACCACTTTTTACCAACTGCACTACCATAACATAGAAGGTATGTTTATATGAATACACTGTTCTGAGAAAAGAATAGGATGCAATGCTTTTGTGTTCTGAAGTTAGGAAGTGGAAATTTTCAGTTAACCTCTAAGCCTAAGCAATATATTTTTTTCTATTGAAGATAGGGCCAGAAGACCACAGGGAATAAAACATAACTGCAGAAAATACTGAGATTATAGCTTGGATTTGAATGACGCTTTCTGGGGAGTTAGCTGGATGCCAGGAAATGAGGAGGATATTTTGCGTACTAAGATTGGCATAGTTTTATTGAAGTCAGTGACATTGAGCAAGAAGAGAGAATCTGATCCTGCAAAGTTTTGACTGAAATCACAGGCTGTGCCTGCCAGCCAGTGGGAAGACAACTGAGATTTAAGCAAGGAGTGGGATCCCAGCACCAATGGCTGGATCTAGCAAATACGTGCTCTGAAGTCTTTTGCAGCTATTCTCCTACTCAGTAGGCACCTCACCATGTTCTTTTTAAAATCAACTTCCTCTTGACTTACAAACCAGCAAAAAGTGTCTTGCAGTGATATTGTTAGAGATGTTCTAGTATATATTGACAATAGCTTTGATATTGCTACTCAGAGGACATAAGCACAGTTAGCTTTATATGCAGAGGACATATGCACAGTTAGCTTTATATGCAGTGTTTTTATGACACATCACCACTATCTAACTTTTTCAGGAAGAAAATCAGCTTCCTTCCTGTGACAATGCCACCATGATTCTGCAGCCTCTTTTTCTAGTTTTAGTTACTGCTTTACTGAATTTTGAACTTACGGTTTTTGTTTCTTCTCCCTCCAAATGAGAGTTAAAAATAGAGGAAAAGAATTATTATGAACTACACAGGCAGACCTACAGAAGAATTCTTACAATAGAGGCACTCGAGAGGGTGCCCAGAGAAGCTGTGGCTGCCCCATCCCAGGAAGTGTTCAAGGCCAGGCTGGACACAGGGGTGTGGAGCAAGCTGCTCTAGTGGAAGGTGTGCTTGTCCGTGGCAGGGGGTCGGAGCTGGATGAGCTTTAAGGCCCCTTCCAACCCAAACTAGTCTGTGATTATGTGACAGACTACAATATAAACCAACACTGAACTCTGTAATAAAGCATGCTTGAAAAATCTGAGATAAGGCCCCACTAATGACAAAGATGAGAACTGAAGCCACTGACCTTCCCCCTTCATCGCCGACAGAAAGCCATGAGGCTAAATCCAGTGCACCTTTCAAACAAAACCTCCTGCACACCACACGTGTATATTAGGATCTCACTGCACAATGGCAACACGAAGGAAGAACAAGCCCTTAGGCATCTTTTATAACGCAACTGAACAACACCTTGCAGCATGACTTGAAGCGGGGAATCAGGGGTATAGCGTCTCCTCTCACCTCCGTCAAATGCCGGCCGGGTTATCCCGTCACCGTACCGGCAACATCTCGCCCAGCCCTCTGTATGGGAAACTTGCCCTCACTGAAGGCTACCTGCGCGGCCGGCGGCTGCGCGGAGGGCAGGCGGGCGGGGAGAGGAGAGCAGAGGAGGGGAGGAGCGGCGCTGAGCGGCCTATAGGCCGCTCCTCCCCTTCTCTTCTCTTTTCTCCTCTCCTCTTGCCGCCCGCCCGCCCCAGCCGGCGGCACCTCCGGGCGGCGGCTCCTCCCCCGCCGCTCGCCGCGCCGCGCCTGTGGCAGCCCGGCAGCATGGCGGCGGTGGAGACCCGTGTTTGCGAGACGGCTGGCTGCAGCAGCGAGGCCAAGCTGCAGTGCCCTACCTGCCTCAAGCTGGGCATCCAGGGCTCCTACTTCTGCTCTCAGGTGAGGCCACTAGGCTCCGCTCCCAGCTCGCCCGTGGGGGTGCCTGCCTGTCCTCCTCACGCTGCGGGCCGGGTTTCGATCCGCGGCCCGGCGTCCCCGGCATTACCGCCCTGCCAGCCTTGGGTCCGCCGTTTGTGCCTACAGAAAGTTCCTCCGCACGGTGGGGGACGAGTTGGAGCCCGGGGAATGCCGGGCCGGCGGCCACGGGTGGGGCGGTTACCCCTCGGGGCTGGGGCAATGCGGGACTTGGCTGCTGCCGAGCGGACGGGGCGGTAGTGAGGGGTGCGCGGCTTGTCCTCGGCCTGAAGGTTTGGGTGGTGGGGGTGTGTGTGCCCATTAAAAATAAGGGCTTAGTGGGACAAAATGAGACGGGCTCATCAAATTCCAGCGTGTGCGTTTCTGTGTCTGCATCAGCTCTGGAGTTGCTTGGCTTTGATAAACTTGTTGCTTTGAAAACGGAATCTCCTTTTCCTTTAAATACGAGCTTCTGGGAAAATTACTCGCTGCTCTTCCTTTTTTTTTATGCCTTTAGATATGTTGCTTTAAGGGTACTGAACAGGGAAACTCAGGTTAGGCCAGTTGTCACACAGCCATCAACTCCTGTTAAACATACTCTGTAGGCCTCAGCTACCCTCACTTATTACCACAGTGGTAATGTAGTTTGGTCCTTAACTTAAATAGAAAGTACTGTCTGACGGCTGTTGAGTGGGTTTTTAGTTTGTTTTTTTAACAACATTAAAATGCACAGTAAAATGCATGGCCTTGTGCTTTGAACTTGGATGTGTAACGTCTGTCAACATTGGTGAGGTATGCGTGTTTTAATTTGGAGATTAACGGAGAACTTCTCTGTCAGAATTACAGTTCAGGGTAAAATCTTGACTGTAGATAAACTTAAAATCATTCAGTCACATAAGCTAAGGATAAAATTAACTTACTAGCTGGACGGGGTTTTTCTGAGTCAGGGTGTAAGCTGACAGTTATAGTTTGAATGGGGCTGGGAGAAGACTTCCCACGTGCACGTAACACACCCACAGCACGGTTTCTGGTACTTTCCCCTGAAGTCTCTGATGCCAGATGCTGGTAGTCAGTGCTAACTAGATCAGCTGCGACTCCAAAGTGTTCTTACGGTTCTGTGTGTCTAGTTCCTGTGTGGTGCTTATGGCTGGTTTGTGGGATTCACATTGTGTTTTACTACCTGTTTTGACATGTCTGATGTAAACCTCATCATAAATGCATCTTCAGCACATACAGATACTAGTTGATGATGACAAAGCCATTTGTTAACAGACCAAACAATCCTATGTGAGGAGTTCTACTAACATCTTCACTCCATTCTGTCCCATCTCTAACTCAGCTAATCTTATACAGGATGCAGAGATTCTTGTTATGTATATATTTGGTTTAATTATTTTGAAATATCTGCTACTGTTGTAAGGTAAAAGGGGAATTACCCAAAATATGTATTAGCTTGTTAAAAGAGGCTGCTGGATAACCAACCACATGCTTGTAAGGCTGTCCTGTCTAGAAAATCAAATACTGAACTGTGAATCCCAGTCATCTTACTCCTGAGTGACCTTGGGTGTACTGTTTTTTCTTGCTGTCCCTCACTGTCCTCATCAGTAAAGTAGGTAAGCACAATGATTCCCCAGATATGAAAGGTGGTTCAGAAGTTTTGGGACAACATCTTACAGAAGAGAAAGAAATTAATAGCAGCCTGTTTTCAAGACGTGCAAAAAATGTCATGCACTGAGAGAACAGTCCTCGTGTTCAGCCTGCAGTGAGGACCTTCAGCCTCCCTGAGTACCTCCTGCAGAGCTGCCCCAAGATTCCAGCTCTCCCCATCATCTCATATGTGTGATGGAGGAGACTCACTGCAGCGCTCCACACGGTCAGGATAGGTGAGGGGCTGCTGACAACCTGGCTGCCTGTCCAAATGAGCACACAACAGGTTAAGGAGTTTTGAAAGCCAGGAATTTTCCTCTGAGCTTCCAGCAAGTTTCAGCTGACAGTACTGGACTGGTTAGCATTTGTGAAACTTTTCCAGAGTTCTCTCTTTGTTGGTTTTCTTTCCATTGTAGTTTTGCAGATGTAACTGTTAGATAAGCCAGTGAGTGGGCCTCGGCTGTTACTCCACATTATAGCACAGCCTGTGCTGTAGCTGCCATGGTTCTTTTCCTTACTTCAAGGGTGCATGTTTCTACCACTTCTGTTAAGCTGGCCTTGATTCCTTGGTGAGCCACTTCTGTGGGCTTTAGAGTTTTCTTTTAATGGAGAAAAAGCAATTGCATTGATGGTTTTATTTTGCTGGTTTAGCTCCCCAAAGCTTTGTACAGTGGGGTCATACAACGCCAGTGCTCCAGGAGTGTGCTGCCAAAGAGCAGGCTTGTCTGTTGCGGCCCAGCACTCCGTAAAGTCAACCCATCCTTACTGAGTGCAGCGGTGGTAGCTGGGTGTGCAGGCACTGACTCTGGGCTGAGAGCAGGATAGGAGCAACAAGCTACCTGGTGTATGTCTGAGGACACACAGAAGCCTACGATGACTTGTTCACACAGCCAAAACTCCAATCAGAGCTAAAACTGAATTTGTAGGAGTTTGTTTTCTCCAGTGCTAAGAATAAGCGGAAAAGTGTGAACTACTGTAGAAAGGTAATCAGTATGAAGCAATGTGTTTGAATTATAAGTAGTAACATATAGTTTGCTAAGAAAAAATAATGCAGGATGTATAGGAATGAGAAACTTGGTGTAGTGAGGAGATTCATAGAATCATAGAGTGATTTGGGTTGGAAGGGACCTTAAAGGTTCCAACCCCCCTGCCATGGGCAGGAACACCTTTCACTAGACCAGGTTGCTCAAAGCTCCATCCAATCTGGCCTCGATTAAACGTCTTTTTTCATCACTGCACATAGAGAATTCAAGTGAACTTTTCAGATAGAGTGTATCAAGACAGTGATTTCCCCAGTGGGTTTATCATTTGTGTTTCTCCTTTCCTTGAGAAAGGGCATTATTCTGGTCATTTATTTCCCCCTGCATTTCTGCAACAAAAAGTATGCTTCAACAGCATGCCCCCAAAACACTGAAGTAATCTAACATCCTCTGAAATTCCTTTGAGCCAGCACTGTTCTATCTCTGGGTGTTGTGTACCTTGGAAAACTGCATACAGCTGTTGAATGATGGTTGTGCTTGTGGGTTATGGGTGAAAAGGGGGCCAAGGCAGCCAGATTCTGGCTGAGCAGGGAGGTTTTGAACTGGTAACGGATGGCTTTTAGCAGTGGAAGAGCTGAGGTTTTGTGTTGAACCTCAGCATTATTTTCCTTCCTTTCACTCCAAGGTGTATGTAACAAGAGGGAATATTCTGTGGAGGGATTCTGTCTGCTGTTAACCTTTAATAATATCTTCACTTAGACTAATAAATCAGGTACTGTGGCTGCCAGCTACCTTCTTTCACTGTCTTGCTTTCTCTTTTGTAGAGACTTGCTACAGTGTTCCTTGTCTTTAGCATCTTACACTGAGGTAAAGTAATTCAGTCTATCTTCTGAATGTGGAAATAACACAGAAGCCCAGCATCACATCTCAGGTGTATTGTTCCTCTAAGATGAATTTGCTATTGTGAAATCTGCCTTTATAGATGCATGTGTCACTTTTGTGTCAGTTGTATACAGCATACATAAACTGTGTTTAAATACACAAAAGATTTAAGTTTCTTCTGAGCTTTCTGTAAGCTGCTGAACGATAAACAGAGGGAAAGTATTAACTGTTCTTGAGATTTCCAGTTACTACTTTTATATGAGCCTTCTATTTGTAAATTGATCTCTTATTAATAATTTTGTGTTGCTTTCATGGAAATTTCCTCTCTCATGCTATTTATATCTGTGTAAGTGTCTCAGATGAAACAGAGTAGTCGGAGGTTTTCTGTGGACTGTATGCTAGGTTGGGGGCATTTCTCCAGCCCAATTCAGAAATACCTATTTCTGACCATGTGCTGGAAACATTCTCTCATAAAATCAATCCCTTCCTGCTTTGTGTACCTGTGTGTTGTCAGTCCCAGAGAGGCCTGGGTGTATGAAGTGATCTGGTTATGGGGACGAAAGTGGGGCCTGTGATACAGTGAAGCTGCTGCACATGAGTGATTGTTGGACATGTGTTTTAGGTGTTTGAAGGGAAACCATTTCTCCAAATTGTACAGTTAGCCACCAATGGGGCTCTTCCCATTTGAGGTGGGGCTTGTTAAATTCTAGTAACAGGAAAGAAATACTGCTTTGTTTTCTCAGAGGGTCTGTATACCGATTTACTCCTTTCCGAGAGGCACATTTTCTCTGATACTCAGCCCTGGGCCCTTGACAGCTTTGGATACTCAAGGTCACAGTGATTTGTGAAAAACCTGAGGAGAAGCATGTGTTGTCCTGTCCCCCACTTTGCTGTTGCTTTTGCATTCATTATGTTGCAGGTGGGGAACAGGGAGCAGTGGACCTGTATGAAACTATTTTTTATCCTCCCCTGTGTCAGACTGTAGGACATAAGTGCCATATTTCATCTTGGTTCAGTGTTCTTTGCTGTGCCTAAAATAGGCTTAAAACCTGCTGCTTGGATCCAACTGCAACACATAAGAGTTTCATTTGGCACTCTGCAGATACCGTCTGCTAGAAGGTCTTTCAACAGATTTCCTTCACCAGGAAGCTGACATTTTTAATTGCCTATAAATCACCATAAATACCTGTGTCTGCTGTAAATGCCTGGTTATTGCTGGTGCACAAATGCTGAGCCCTTGTAATTTTCTGAAAGTAAAACTTCAGACGGCTTTCTGAGCTGTGTTGAGAATACTGAAAGGACGGTCCAGTTTGAATGTCTCTGGTCAGTTGTTCCTCCACCTGTCTCAAAAATTGCTTGTGTATCTGTGTAAATCTAAAGAGTTGCAAAATGCAGTCTATTCCTCAAAGGAAGGGCTCTGTTACGTGGGACACAGAAGTCTCAGGGTGAGATCAGGCTTTAGATGAAGGAGAAAGCCAACCTTGCTCATACCAAGGTGCTGCATGTAGGTGCTTCCCTTGATTTGAATCGGAAAATGTATATTCAGCTCTTCTGAAAAACTGACTGGTCATGTGTGCTACTTTGGCTGGTTTGGGAATTCTGTACTGAGTTTTCAGGCTAGAGGCTGTCTCTGTGGGCTTGTACCGCACCTGGAAGAATAGGGTTCAGCATGAAGAAGAGGTCACATGTATTAACAATTGCATTCCTCAATGTACGTGTATTTATGGATAAAATGTACAGTTAATCTGTATTGTATTAAATATATATTTCACTGATAACCCGATATTTTTCTTAGACTAAATGGTGAACTTCAGCTTTTTTTTTTTGTCTTCTGTTTTGCATACCTTCAAGGTGGCTTGGTTAAAATTGAGTTCTCATTAAGCAAAACTACATCATCTCAGATTAAACCTGAGACAATTTTATGTTAGACAGACATTTTAAAGTTCTATTAAAATAATTGCTCAGAATATTTTAAATACAGTGTACTCCTTGGCACTGTTTCCTAGACATTTACCTGTTAGAATTCAGGGTATAATGACATGCAAAGGGACAGCCAGTCTGTCCCACAGTCTTGATTCCAGATGTCTTTTTTTTTTTTCCCTTTTATTTTTTATCATGTAGAATGGGTACTTTTGGAAATTCAGCACAATGGCTCTAAATGATGATCACAGTGAATGGAGAGGGGTAATTTTGTGGACATTGGACGTGAGTTGGAGTTCTCAGTAACTTGGGGTGGTTTCTGCATACCTGCTGGTAGGTGTATTTACAGTGTCAAATGCCAGGTTGTATAACGCAGCACAACCCAAAGGTGAAGGGCAGCATGAAGAAGAGTGTCAGCCTTAAGGCTGGAAATCACTGATGATGAGTTGGCAGAGCCAACTGAAGTGAGCTGCTATCTTGCAAAGGCAGTTCAGAAACACAGTGAGTATGCCTTGGATTCTGTGTTGTGGTGTCTGCACAGCTTCCCGTACTTGGAAAGCTTATTTAAAGCTAGTTATGTCTGTGCTGTACAGAGGTTAGCAGTGCAGTTGTATCCTAATCTTGGTTGATTTAGCACCCTTTTATCCCCTGGAATTTGCAGTTGGCTGGACTTTTCTACCTCTTAATCAGGTTGTGTAGATACATGAACCAAAAGAGTAAGAGGCTCTTTCCTATGACTGTAGAGATGACAGTAAATATAGGAAAAAAAAATCCTTGCTAAGTAGCTTAGTAACTGTTTTAAGGGGGTTGGTTTTGTTCTTTCAATGACTGGTTGAAAGGAATGAAAGGCCTAAAGTATTTGGTATGTTGGTAGTGAAAATGCAGTGTACTGTAAACCAAATTCTGCTGTGCTGAATGATTCTGTCAGTACTTCAACCAGTAAATATGTGTTGGGGCAAGTCCTTAAGGGAAAAATAATTTATAGAAGTAACATGGATTCCACCAGGTGATCCAAGAGGAATCTTTCTAGATCATAATGCTTATTGTGGCTTTGGTTACCTTTTGGTAATGGCCCAGGTTCTGGTGAACACTGGGTTAAGCTTGTCTTTAAACACAGAAGCAGTGGGGCTGGCTTAAGTGTGGCTTGAAGCCAGAAATGCTGTTAAAGGTTTAAATACGTTATGGCCTCTGTCTAAAAATCACAGTTGTGTTTTTCTTGATGACAGAGTAGTTGTACCCAAGATTGCTCTAAACAAATGGAAGATTACCCCTCCTCCCCCTGCCTTTTTTTTTATGGTCATACATTTGACCTCTGTTCTTGTTAAGCTCTCCTCAGTGTTCTTAAGTCTTCTGTCTCGATTGCTATATAAAAGATGGTTGCCATAAAACCAAAAATGCTGTAGGTGAGAAGGGTAGGGATGTTAATATCAGACATACTAATGGATAATGTAGCGTTTCAAGTGAAATCCAGGAGTCTTCCAAGAAACTTGAAGCCAAATTCATATTATTCATGTATAGTTTCCCCCTGAAGCTAATTAATGTTTTCAAATACAGCCATGTGAGATCATGTATTCCTTTTTTAAACCGTATCAGAAAAGATAATTAGTATTTTCATTTTGATATTAAAATCAGCCTGGATATTTTTTCCTGAATTTTGTTTATTTAATAATTGAAAATTTCCTATCCTGATCTCTATATGGCATGGGAACATGGAACAATCACTAGAGCCAGGAATGATAATGGAAAGATTAAAGTAAATGTCTCAGCAGAAAGCTGTGGGGAGAAGGCTCAGTGAAAAGCAGAATTTTCTCCAGAAAATTCTCCAGAAAGTGGCTCAGATGGAGAGAAAGAGTGGCTTTCCTCTATGGCTTGTCAGGAAGTCTGCTGTATAGAAGGTGAGGGTTTATGCAATATGCAGTGGTACATTAGTAGTGCTTTGTTGCCAGAGCTATGATTCTCCAGCCTGTGAGATGACAGCTGCCATATTTTTATCTGGAATTGCCAAGGCAGAGCCCTGAAGACGTGTGCAGTGAAGTGCTTGTGCAGTAAGTTGTTAAATATAAATAGTTTGTGTGTACCCAGTAAGTCCAATGCTTACAGGAAGCATATGACTGATCCTACACAAAATATATGGGTTGTAGGTGGATGTGCAGCATATCCTTTGAATGCCTTCCAAAAGTGTCAGATCAAGACAGAGATACTCGTTGGCTGTACACTGCATGTGCTTAGAAGAATGCTTCAGACTTGCTGTGCGTACTTGTCGCAATTGATGGATGTGCGTATAGTACACGTGTCTGGGATGTCTTGGTGTACAGCAGCTTGTTTGGAGCAATGCTTGTAGCAATTCTGATGGAGCTGCTGTTCTTCTGGAAACAGAGGGCAAGTAAAATCTGGGAAACATGTTTGGGATGACTCAGACATATGGCAGCCTTATGTTGGATTCTCTTCAGTTGTTTACAGCTGCAGGAAATAAAGAGTCAAAGAGGAGCCTGCTGGGTTATGATACTGCCAGTGGTGTGGCGTTTGCCTGCTGTTTTCAGGTTATGGGCCTGCAAAGAGGAAAGACTGTTGGTGTCGGAGAAAGGAATGGCCTTGGAGAATACACCTCAAAATTGCATGGGGAAGGGGAGAGAATGAACTAAAACCAGTAATTGCCGCAGCTGATGTATGTATTAATTCCCAAAATGCTCTTTTGTATCCCCGAAAGTGGACTCTAGATTTGTAGACTTTGGTAGCTGCTTTAAGGCCTTGGTTGTATAATCCTTCTCCTTCAGAACAGAGGCCTGGTGTTTAAAAGGGTATTAAAACCATACTGATGCTTCCAATGTCCTTGAAATAGGATTTTTAGCATTTTTATTTTTCTTAAAATAGGCCTCAGCTCCTGCTCCTTTTCTCCCAGCTCTCCAACAAAAACAGATCATAATGCAGCACAAAGGTCTGTGTATGAAGCAAGTTATACAAGTAGGACAGTAAAACCTCCTGCTGCTTGTTCAAAAAGATGTTCTCTCTGGTAATCCAAAGTGTTGGTTTCAAGGCCTCTTGTTGCTCAGACAGTAGGCTGAGAAAGTTGGGGCTGTTCAGCCTGGAGAAGAGAAGGCTGTGTGGAGACCTCATAGCAACCTTCCAGTATCTGAAGGGGGCCTATAGGGATGCTGGGGAGACTTTTCATTAGGGACTGTAGTGACAGGACAAGGGGTAGCGGGTTAAAAGTTAAACAGAGGAAGTTTAGATTGGATATGAGGAGGAAATTCTTTCCTGTTAGGGTGGTGAGGCACTGGAATAGGTTGCCCAGGGAGGTTGTGAATGCTCCATCTCTGGCAGTGTTCAAGACCAAGCTGGACGAAGCCTTGGGTGAGATGGTTTAGTGTGAGGTGTCCCTGCCCATGGCAGGGGGGTTGGAACTAGATGATCTTAAGGTCCTTTCCAACCCTAACCGTTCTATGAGTCTATGTAGCACCATGGCATGTTGAGTACCAGTCCAGAGAACGTGGCGGCTTTAATTCTGTGTTGTAGGAGAAGGATGACAAACAGCTGGTTTGGGTGATTTAATTCTGTGGTGTAGGAGAAGGATGACAAACAGCTGTTTTGGGTAATGAGTGGAAGAGCACACGAGAGGCTTTCTCTGAATATAGGCATTCTTGTGCATCACTTACTGTGTTTTTGTGGGTACAGTTTGATAACCACTGGTTGCAAGACTAACAAGAAGATGGGTCTGCAGGAGTAGACAGTCAAGACTGCTCAGTAGCAACCAGAAGCAGGGGTTACACATCAGGCTTAGTTTACAGATCTGCTGTCTTGTGCTGGTTGAGTGTTGTATACATTAGTTTGAATTAGTTGTTGGCTCTGGATGGTAGTTTTACAGTGGTGATTCAGCATTGGTATTGTCTTTCCTTATAAAGCAAAACAGTTTGCTTACTGCTTCTTTCTTCAGAAATTCAGCTATTATTGTAAATGATTGGAATTAGCTGTTTTCTAATGGTTGTTTTGAGTGCACACAGCCATTGAATTAGACTTTCTGCTACAAACCCAAGTAATTTCCTAATTAGCACCTTAAAGGATTACCTTTAATGCTGCCTTCTGCAACTTCTCTTCTTAAATTTCTCCTTTTTTCATGTCTTCATCTTAGTCTTTTTTCAGTCTCCTCCAGCTGCCAGGCATCTGCTGATTGTCACATGAGCTGCTCTACTTGTGCTTGGACAGAAGAGAAAAAAGTCGGACTCCTCCTTCACAGTCATTCTTGTCTTGATTTCCATTTAAACTTTATTATGGTTTAATTTCCTATTTCCATTCAGTAGCCCTCACTTACCAGCCCTCCTCCCCCTCAGTCTATTTTATTTGTTCCTTTGTGGTTGTGGTGATTGGCCTCTGTTGCTTTCCTGTGCTGGGGAAGAAGACAGAAGGATGCAGTTAGTGAGAGGAGATGGCTTCTTGTAGGAGCCAAGGGAGGACCATCCTGCTCACTGCAGTGCTGTCAGATCTGGTATGGGGATAGACTCTTGTGATTCAGCCAACATGGAACAACTGTGGTGTTTAGTTACTCATTAAAGCGATAAAGGCACAATATTTAGCAGATAGGATTAGATCAGTGTGTTTTACTGTGATGGGTGCATCTGTTTGGCTCTGTTTTCTGTCTGTTCTGGCTCATAAGCTGTTGAATGTAGTATTTTATATTGTTGAGACTAGCCGTTACAGTAGCATTTACTGCATCTTGCTGCAAGGGTTAATAAAATCGGTCTTCTAGTTTTCTTTTAAAATAGAGATGCTTCTCTTTTATGGGGATGTTATGTCTGTCTAGGATAATGCTACTTAAACATACATAATGTATATATTTTGTTTGCAATTCTAGGAATGCTTTAAGGGAAGCTGGGCTACTCACAAGTTATTACACAAGAAAGCAAGTAAGTACATTTTAAAAATCCATTTTAATAATGTTTTGAATTTGTTTTTTCCTGTACTGCCAGCTGTAGATGGCCCTGCTTAAGCAGGGGGTATAGAGGACCTACAGAGGTCCCTTCCAACCTCAACTGTTCTGTGATTGTGTGTCTAAGAGTGGTATGGGTGTTTCCAAGATATATGGCACTGGATTCCACATATCTGAAATTTTGTCTGGTTCCTGATACTCTTAAGGATCTATGTAAATTTTTGGACCTAGTGGTACAGATCTGTTTCTGTTCCCTTTTCTTTTTGTGTAAAGCATTCTTCAAGCTACATTGCTAGGTGCATCAACAAAGAAAGAGGGATGCTGAAATAAAGGGCAAGGAGAATAATAAACTGTAATTATAAGGCATTGCCAGGCTTGTGCCATCATAGCATCTTGATACCTAATGTAGTAAAAGGCAGTAAAGTGGGAAAGGTCTGTGTGAAGGCTTTGTGATAAGACACTTGGTGGGATGCAAGCAAGCCAGTCAGAGTGTAGCTGGGTGTACGTTTGGGGTGGTGGACCCCTTTGGGAAAAAAAGGAAGATGTTTTTGAGTACTGAAGCAGCCATTCATGGGAGGATGTATCATAGCTAGGATTTTGCTGAGTTTAGTTGAAGGCAATAAGAATATCTGTATGCCTTAGTTACAGCTGGTAGCTGTGGCACAGAAATACTAGTAGACTGGTGGATTCTCCCTTATCTGAGTAGTAAAAATAATCCATTAGTTTAAAACCAAACAATCGAACAGAGAAAGTCTTGCCTCCTCCCTGCTACTCCCCTGCCCATCTTCATCAATTCCTGCTTGAAAGGGAGGTGGGAATAAAAAGTAAGTGGCATGGCAGGGATTCAAATCCTCCAGTAATTTATATCCTCCTTTCCTAAAATCCAATAAAACTCCGTTTTCCATGATAGATGTTGCATGGTTATTAGGTTGGAGTAGCACAGACAATTACAAATGTTTTCCTTCTGTCTGCCTACCTAGCATAAGGGGTCACATAGTTCACACTTGCAGTCTGAATCCTGTTACTTTGTACCTGCATGGATATGAAACAGTGTTTGTTGTTAGTGCTGGTAGTCCTGGGGTGCAGTCTTCTGCTTCTGTTTATCTGACAGCAATTTTTTCTACAGCTCCACTAAATCCGTGATCTTGTTAGCTTCCTGGGTAACTGTTGAGCCCAAGTTGAGCTGGCAAGACATCAATGCAACAAACTGAAGCATCTCAAGGAAATCCAAAATACTGCTTCATTAAAACTTTTGGTTTTTAGAGTATCCTTTCTCAGTGGTTTATCTAAACTGAATGCCACGTGAGCAGATGCCATGTGAGCAGACGGCTCAGCTGTCAGCCACAGAGGCTCTAAGGAACTCAAGTTAGGGCTTGCTATGGCAGACCTTTGCCATCTCTTAATTCTTATGAGATATAAACAGAGATGAGTTAACAATTAATGCTGCTGTGCTCTTTCTTAACCCTTGCCTCCTCTTTCCCAGGAAATATTTTTCCTTTCGGTAATGCTCACAAGCCACTTGCTTCAATCCTTTATGCAAACACCTTAAATCTACACCATTAGACTGTGTTATTTGTGAATGAAGTCAGTCACTGGAGCACATTAGACATGAATTTCACAATGTTGAAAAAACTGGGAACTTCCAGCAGGTTGGGACCATCTTGGAAGGTGCACACACTGCCTGTCCTGAAATGCAGAAGTGACAGCAGTCGCACTCTCTCCATCAGATCTGGAGGAGCTGTGGGTGCCATGTATTGAAACTAATAGTTGGATACTGTTAAGCCTTCTCATCCAGGTCATTTCTGTCACTGAATGCTAAGACGAATTACAGAAAAGGAAGATTAATTTACAGTGCAAGAATGTTAATTGAAGGGATGATTCTTTCTGTAGAAATATGCTTTCTCCCCAAGAATTAAAACATGCACAGAACTAGGTTTTAGAACTATATATTAAGAGCAGCTTAAATAATTACTACACTTTATTTGTGCATTCAGCACTGCTGTCCTGACATTCCCCAGTTTGCTATTGAATAGAGCTGGCAGGATGTGAATTTTGAATGTGAAAAACTTAAGGGCAATACAAAATGAGGACTGCTACTTACACTTTTATATATCAATATCTAAAACACCAGCAAGAGTCAGATCTGGACTGATGTACTTCTGAGTCACTTTCTGGACCCCGCAGTTCTTATTCTCAGTAGGACTGATTTTGCTGCTGCCTTTTTTTTTGTCTTTTCAGAAGATGAAAAAGCGAAGCGTGAAGTTTCCTCTTGGACCCTGGAAGGTGATGTTAACACAAATCCCTGGTCTGGTTATCGATACACTGGTAAACTCAGGCCACATTATCCACTGGTAAGCAACAGGTGCCACTGTACTCAATTGCTGCTACGTTCTGTAGCAACTAATGGACCAGTCCTGACTTACTACTTCACATTTTAGATGAGAAAGGAAAGCTTCTTAAGCAATCTCAACCTGATGGCAAGGACATGTATGACTCTGTCCATATTTTTTTTGTGGTTCATTTTAATTTAACTTATCTGTATCTTGGTGTATTTAAAATTAGTGCATGTGAGGTGATATCCATCAGTAACAGGCTTAAGCTCATGCCTTTTGGCTGTATGTTTTGACATGTGTTCTGCTGCTAGTTGAGATGATGTCTCCTAGCTCTTTACTGTTCGCACCAATAATGGAGCAGTCTGTTTTGGAAAAACTCAAATGAATTAATTTTTAATTAAAAAAGGTTTATTTTATGTAAATGGTTTGAAATAATCTGGTGAATGAGCTGGTGAACAGCTTTGCTGAAGGAACAGAGGTTTTGGTGACCTCCAGCACTGGAATAGTGAAGAGTAACTGAGATAGTAACATTCTGAGCTGTGAAAGTTAGATTTAGAACACAGTCTCAGTATAGCTGTATTTTTAAATTGGTATAAATTTATACATGGAATGAGCCAAAGTTTTTACCCAAATAATGGCATTTCATTTACATTTGTCTTTTCTAATTGTCCTGTGGTAGAAATGCTGCCCCTGTGGCATCTTCTCTATAGTCTTCCCCATCTGTCACAGGCTCTAGAGAACAGATTAACAGAGCCTGAGCCCATGTATGTTTGTTAGTGTAATTGAAGAAAGGGTGTTTTGTCTCTGTCACCAGCTAAGTAATTTAGTAGTGTTACCGCTTTTTTGTCTTCTGACTGCTGTAGGATTATTGAGGCAAGTGAAACTATAATAAAAAGTGCTAATGACTAGGGTGATGAGTAGGAATAGCAATTTTGCTAATAGACATTAATAACCAGAGAGAAGAAGGATGCCTTTGGAACCAGTGCGTTTGCCATCTGGAAAATAGCAGAATAAACACCACAGTGTAACAGGGTAATACGGTATAAAACCAATCTCATTTACTTGACACACAAAAGTTTAATCTTTCCAAAGCTGTGATGTTGGCTGTTAGAAGATGTATAATATGAGAGCAGTAAAGAGTAACAGGAGAATCTTTAAGAAAAAAAAATTTGATGCGTTTTGGAGTGTTTGCGTACTTCACTTTTTTTTAGTGTAATTAGCCATATTTCACTCTATTTAATTTTGCTGGATGAGTCGCTGTTTTTGTGACTATAATAAGTATTCATGCAACCTAACCAGCTTTGATCATGATGTATCTAGACGCCAACGAGACCTGTGCCAAGTTATATTCAGAGACCGGATTATGCTGATCACCCACTAGGTAACTTAAAGCAAATCACAATTATGGAGTATCATTGTTTGTTTTCTATTTTTCTTTTAATTGAAAAGCCTTTAAAGCATGAAGGAGACACAGGAGAAGGGAACCTTTTATCTGTTCTTCTCAAAGTAGCTAAGAAAGATAATACGTTTCTATGAATAGAATAATTTCCTTGTAAGTCTGATTTTCAAGGTTGTGTTATGACTAACTAGAGACAATGGTTTTATGCAGTAAGTGAACAGGTATCCTAGCACATGCGGTCATTACGATGTTGTGGAAGGCTTATGAATTCAAATTAATATGGATAATGATGATAATGCTTTGACTTAGTGTTCATTAGGGTTCATTACTTTAGTCTGTAGTGAGAATGTATGTACTTTTATGCCATTGGTAAGCCAAGTAAGTTCCTTGATTGGACATGTGTAGCAATCACTCTTCCATATAATGTGGTTTATTTATTTCTTTTTCTCCTCTGCCTTTTTTCTTTTCAGGAATGTCTGAATCAGAACAGGCTTTAAAAGGAACCTCTCAAATAAAAATACTCACATCTGAGGATATAGAAGGGATGCGAGTAGTGTGTAGGGTAAGGGGGCTTTAGTTTTCATGGTGAAGTGCCTTTATTTGTCAGAAATCCATAGTGATTTTACCAGTTTGTGACAGCACATGTGACCCTACAAACGTTTAAAGCACTTTTCAGCACTGAAAAATAGCCTGGGAAAATAGGTATTTCTTGGTTTGTTTTTTCTCCTTGTGACTCCCGATTCACAATAAACTGTTTTGCAAGAGAAAATATAACATTTATCTATTTTGTTACTAAGTGAGATGTGTGGCTGAAATGTTGTTTCTGCTAAGAATATATTGTATCGTGCATAAATGAGAACAGAACTTCTTCAAGAGTTACTACTAACTAAAAACTAAAAGGCAAAACAGAGTCTTATCCCTAACAATTATTGAAGAAAAGCTGTTCAATTGCAATCACTTTCTTGTGCATAAAGTCAAACATTGAAATGTATTCAGGTAGTCTGAGTTAAGATTATGGTATCCTAGGTAATTGTGCTCCAAATTTTAATCAGAGAATTTTCAAATCTCACAGATGTGGCTTAGTAATATAACCCATAAACATCTGAAAGTCTTTGTAGAGCCCAAGCGTGCCCAGCTTTCCTAGCATTCTTGGTGGTGGTGTAGAAAACTAATAAGTTAATTGTCTAGGAAGTAGTCTTGGTCTTATTTTAAATCGGTCCTTTTGTTTTGTTTGCAGCTTGCTAGAGAAGTATTGGATGTTGCTGCTATGATGGTGAAAGCAGGAGTAACTACTGAAGAAATTGATCACGCTGTCCATTTAGTAAGATTATTTTATTGTTCTTCCAACATTTATAAGTGCTTTCTTTTCTCTCTTTTTGTGTTGGTATTGCATAGTTTTCTTTGTAGTTACATGAATTACCTTTTTTAAACTGTTTCCCAATTTGGAGTATGGACATTAGAAATATGTGTAGGTTCAAAATGAGTTAGGAACTCCTGGGTGCCTCTCTGTATCAGCTCCTTCTGTGAGTTTCAGTTTCAGGTTCTTTCTGCTTCCTCACCTGTTTTCTTGGTTAACATTATATAATTTTCTTTTTTCTAAATCTTTTTGCTCCAAAGATACCATTGTATAAAGAACATCATATGTAGGCCATGAATGTTTTGTCCTCTGTGGTGCTGGGTAAGATGTAAAGAGGAGAAAGGTTAATTATTTATGACTAGGAATCAGAAGTGAGGAGCCTTAGAGAGAATTGAAACAAGATGTTTGATGCAATCACGCAAACTAAAGCCCAGTCCAGTGAAATATTTGAAATGAAATATATTCAACTATTTTCCTCTCTGAACTATTCATAGATACTTGAATTGAGTAATTTTTATTTCTCTTGGCTGTCTTCTTGGTGCAGGGTGTCAGCTGATAATTGGGGATACTTGTGTGCACTGTGGGGAAGGCAGTGATTATAGATAAATTTGTTAGAGAGCTTTCTGCTTGCTGATTGTTTTAGAACAGAAATGCAGATAAGCATTTGCAGCTGCTGAGCCAAGATTATAAAGAACTTACTCTGGTTTGATTGGGCCACAGGTTTCTGCTGAACTGCATTAAACACTAAACTATTTACTTACACATAATGTGTAATGTGGGCAACTAGTAGTTTAAATGGTGTTACCCCTCAGCAGTTTTTGGAAACCTTTGCGTGGCAGATGGCTGACAATGACCAATCTCTTCAATTGGTAATTTACAGTCTTAAAATGTTATTCTTTTTTTTTAAATGAAAAAAGTTAACACAGTATTCCAGAACTGCTCGGTATGTCTCAGTGTGTAGATGTATGTATATAGAAGTATGTATAAAAAGTATGCATCAGTTTTTCAAACATCCCCAAAAGGTTATCAGAGGGAGTGCAAAAAATGCAGCTTAAGGTCTCAAAGCCAGGGGTGAAAGAGTGGTGCTAGATGTCTCTTTGTCTAACTTGTGTGTTCTGCAAAGGTACTTAGACCAGGTGCTTAAAAGTCATTGAAAATTATTCATTTTTTTAGCTAGATAAGTATTTTGTGCATTATTTTAGACCTAAATATTTTAGCATTTGTAGTTGAACATAAAAATGAGTAGAATTAAAATTAAACTCTTTACTGTCTTCCTGGTAAGAAATGCAAAGCATAACAAAATAGTGTGATGTTAAAAAAATGCTTGAAGAATCTTCTTTTCCAAGGGTCACTGCATTTTAACTTGTCATTCTTACTGTAAAGCCGTTGTGCATCTGTTTGTACAAAACTGACTAATGTAAAGTGTAAATTGTATTTTCTAAATTAGGCTTGTATCGCAAGGAATTGCTATCCTTCCCCTCTGAATTATTATAATTTCCCAAAGTCGTGTTGTACGTCAGTGAACGAAGTGATCTGTCATGGAATTCCTGACAGGAGGCCATTGCAGGAGGGAGATATAGTTAATGGTAAGTGCTGTGAAAATTAACCTTCACCATTTCTACCTTTTATTCAGTTAAACCATGCAGTAAGATGAGGTTTCACTACCAGAGGCTTTTGTTCTCATTTACAAATTAACCTCTGTTCTTCATATATTTAAATCAATGATTTTAATGAAATAATTTAAAAAGCTTGGTTCATTTTAAGAGCTTTATAACACTTCTACCCTGATCTGTGCATTAGTATACTACCTGAGTATTCCACTTGTGGGCTAGGCTCCAGTTGTTCCAGACTGCATAAATAGTGAATAAAATTTATATTGAATTATTGAATGGGATCAGTTCTGCATGAATTCTTGATTAGATGGCTCTAGATCCTTAAGATTTTGCTACAGACATGATGACTATCATGACTGTAAGGATCCTAATGGTGAGGTGTTGTATAGGTTCATATTAAAAACATACACTTTTCTTGAGCATTTTGTACCAGCTGCATTTTGTTCATGGTACTCAAGGTACTTACACCTTCTTGGGTGGTAAGGAATACTTAAATTACCATTTTTTGTTTCCACATTCTTTTTTTCTTTGCTTGTCATTAAAAACTAATGACATTGGTTTTGTAGAAACATTTGCAGCTTTTTTTATTGCATTGGTTTGCTTTTCTCTTATGTGTAAATAAATACCCAGTGTATTCTAAGGTTTGGCCTATCTCTAGAAGCAGGTTGGAATTCTTTTAGATTGTCAGATATTGGGTGTGTATTGACATGCAATAAGAGCTATTAAGTCTCTTCAGAATGAGTCTCACGATTGCTGCCCATTTCTATGTCAGGTTGATAGCTCTGAGCTGTAGTGTTCATGTAACCATTTGGGCAAGGCTCCTTTATCTTTTTTTTAATTTCAAAGATGGTGCCTTTGCACAGCTCTGTTGCCAATTTTTCTGGCATTGCTGGCTGCCTGAGAAGCCTAGCTGAGTTTACTAGGTTGGCTTCATCTATATGGTGCCTTACCTCTCCACTATTTGCATGCCACAGCTGTATATAATGCCTTTTGTAAGAGGGATACCATTGTATCACATCATTGTTCACATCCATTGTTGAACATACCATTGTTCACATCCCTGCCTTGACTGCATTTGCCCAAGCTTTGAGCCTTCTGCTTTCTTTTGATGAAGAGCAACTAGCTTACTCTTTTGTAGCTGAGTAGGTCTTATTGCAAAATGGCCCACATCTTATGGGTAGAACATCCCTTCCCCATGGGCTCAAAAGGCTTCCAAGTCTTGTAGGTTTCTTTTTGTAAGGAAGTGGCTCAAAAGCCACTTTACAATAAGGAATAAAATGGGGTTCAATGGAGATAGAAAAAGTACTTTAGAGGGAATGTGCCCAGTGAACAATAGAGGGAAGTGCCCATATTTCTCTTTACTTAAAACTTTTTTGCCTGTTGGAAGCAAAACGTGGCCATGTCAGAGTCTAAACCAGGTTTTTTGTATCACAGGAAAATGTCATCCAGAAGGTACTGGTAGGTGATGTCTAGTCCGACACCCTGCTCTGAGCAGGCATCATAACATTTAATCATCTTGTTCCCTGGGAGCAGATTCTTAAACAAAGCTCATATACCTACAAGTGAGTGAGACGTTCTGGCCTAATCTGGTAATGTCAAGAGGAAGTCTTGTAATCACATGTCCTGTTGAGACAGCCTCTTTGCAGCAAGTATTCTGGACACTGTGTGAAGGAGCTCTGATAGACGGTTCACAAGAAACTTGCTTGGATAAGTTACCAGGGTCCTGTTGTTAGTTACTAGGTAGTATTCCAGTAGTCCCGCACAATTCTGCAGTGAGTATAGTGTAACCCTGTATGTGCACGTATCCACAGCAGGCGGGATTGGTTTTGTGTAGTGTTAATTTCATTCTTAAACATTTACCAGCAGTACAGATTTATTGCTGACACCAATGGTTTTCCCCCACATTTTCCTGTCAAGGCTGTACTGGTCTCTCTAAGGGGCTCATGCAACATATTCCTAAAGTGTTATTGCCCAGTACAGTTTCCTTCATGGCTATGTACCAGTGAGGGCTAGTGGTTTTGGTACAGCTATTAGACCTATCAGGCTACTGACAAAAGCCTGATAAACACAGAAATACCCATTCTACCACAGGAAGTCAACTTGATATGCAAATCTAGAATATTTTGCTTGTGTTTGCTGTATATGATGACTAATTTTTCACTTGTCTGCTATAAAAGACAGGATACTAAAATAGTTGTCAGCTGTTTCTAAACTGGTAAGCCTGTTCCCATGTTTTGTAAAAGGACTATTTGCAGCGAGCATCTTGTATGGATGTTCTTAATCAAAAAAGCCTATCTTTTTTTGCAATGAGTTAAACTAAAAAAGTTTTTTTTTCCTCATTGAAATTACTTATGCTGCTATTTTTCAAGACTGAGTTATATCACTTTGAGTTTACAATCAACATTATACACAAAGCAAATGAGTTTTGCTGCAACATAATTCTAAACTCTTACTATATGTTCTTCTAAACCTTGGTTATTTAAGCATGCCCTTCTCATTCTTGCTGTTTGCCTGATACCACATGCTTAAATTATTTCATTTGAAAGAAGAAAAGAAAAAGTTCTAAGTAATTTAGTATATTTTTCGTAGTCAAGAATATTACTGGACAAGTTGCTGTGTATTCAGTGTTGAAGAAATGTTACCTTCTTGGCTGGAAGCAGTGGGTTTTAGCATTACAGTTTTTGCAAAGGTGTAACTACTCTAAACATGCATGGAAGCTTTTTCACAAATGAAGAGACAAAGTGAGAAATACACTGCTAATATTACAGTATTTCTGGTATTCCTTGCAGTGGATATTACTGTCTATCGTAATGGCTACCATGGAGATCTGAACGAGACATTTTATGTTGGAGAAGTTGATGAGGGTGCAAGGAGGCTTGTCCAAACAACTTACGAGTGCCTAATGCAGGCCATTGATGCAGGTAAACCCTTTGGCTGGAGCCTGAAGCATTTTGGTTTCAATTCTCAACCATGAATGCTCCTGTTTGCTACTATGGGGAGTGACTTCTGTTGTAGGACACAGAAGTGTTAGTGTGTGTCACCAGCAAATGATGTATAATACCGTGATTCTTCAAATGGCACAGTTCTGTGGGTAGTGTTGCAACTTTTACTTGTAATGTGGGTTGACAAGGAAAATGTAACTGATGTTCAGCTGATCCACATATGATGATACTTAAATGGAAACAGCCTTTTTAGACTGTTAGATGAATAAAACATCCTCAAACCAAGTTGTTTAGAGAACGTGAAGAACAAAGTGTGTTTGGAAAATCAAAGTATGGCTTCCTACTTTGATAATGTGAACAATGTTGCACAATGAGCCTATTAGGCAAAAAAACTCTGAACATTTAAGTGTATCTCTGTCCCTTCCAAACCTAATGGTTATTTCATAAAGCTAATTACGAGCTTTTCATTTTCATCTTTATGCAAGAAAAGACAGATCTATATCCTTCAGTACCCACAGAACTTCAATTATGTTGCTTAGATATGTCAGGGTAGCTTCACTGAGACATACCATGAGATAGAAAGAATGTCATGTTCAGCTCCATTCACAAAGGAATATACTATGTTCTCTTAGACAAATGGAGAAAAGAAACCAGAAATCTCCCAAGTGCCTGCAAATATTTGTATTATCTGTTTGGTTTTTTTTTATACCCTGCAGGTTTTTAAAATCCCCAGTAAAATTCACTCACTTCAAGGCCTTTGAAGACTGAAGTTTAAGGTGCTAGATCTGAAGTCTTTAAACTTGCACTTAATCAAAAGTAAATGAAAAAAAAACAAACTATAGTAGCTTACTTTGGTTAATAATTTGGAGATGGCTAGCCAAGCTGAGAAGACAAATCCATGTGAATGATGCCTTGCGTATCCATTGTGTGATCAAGAAAGTACTGCAGAGTTGAGCTGTGAAGAACATAAATTACCTGTTTATGTGGGATTACTGTTCTAAAACAGCCACTTTGTTTCTCAGAGCTAAATCAGAATGTTTATCTTTACTCCTATACTTTATTTTTATAGCAAATGTTACATCTGTCATCTTTCATATCCTGATGTATAAACTAGGACAGAAATCCACCTTCATGTTAATTATAATAAGATTTAAACTCTCAATGTAAGTTCACCAGCTTTCTAGATGCTGTAACAGGTTCTAATGGGTGTTAGACATTCCCTGTTAGTAGGAATTCTGGTAGCAAACGTCCTGGCTGTTAAAAAGGGTTGCCTCTCCCCTCTTTAAATCATCTTAATTTCTTGGCACTGTACCGGCAGAACTCTCACTTAGGAGAGTTTTATGAGAGAGAAGCAGAGGGCTCCTTGCTGCTTTGAGATGAGTTGCTTGATATTGTCAGGCCTGAAGAAGATGGTGCTTCACAACTAGTAGCATAAAAACAACAGATTGATGTTTCCTTTCTCACCATGTCTTTTTATTTTTTTAAATTATTTTGGGAAAAGCATGCACATTCTAGTAATCTAAATTTCTTTATTTTCTGTAAATTCAACTTACAGATTTAAGTTGTAGTTTAAGTTGGCAGAGAATTTTACTAAGTGGCTTTGTTCTTACAGAGTTTTAGCTTTGTATGTGAACTCTGCTTAAGATGCTCCACATAACCACACTACATCTGGCTCCTGAAGGAGCAGCATGTATTCAGGGAGTTGTGAATGATCTTGAAATAGCATTTACATTCTTTATTTTTTAGTGTCTCAAGGTTGCTTTTGGTATGCATCTTCATTGGCTGATGGAGGAGGCATTGTTGCTTTTATGGCATTATTACTCCCTTGTCCAAGTGCTCAAAGTGATTTCTTTCACACAGTTCTCATTTGTTTCAAACTCTTAATGTTTAAGGCTTCCTAAAAGTTAGCCCTGCATATGAATGTTCTGATTTGCTGCAATGTTGCCACTAAAAATCTTGCAGAGATACCCATTTTGGTTTTTCCCCTTCTTGGTCCTTCACGTATAATCATTTTTCCTCTTGATCTGTGTACATTTTTCACATAGTAGTAGAGAGATAAGTGTGTAATGAAATAGAGTTCATGCATTCATTGAACAAAGCACTGCAACTGTTAGTATGAGAAGTTACCAAGTACTTTCATAGAATCATAGAACAGTTTGGGTTGGAAGGGGCTTTCAAAGGTCATCTAGCCCAAACCCCCTGCAATGAGCAGGGACTTTGAAAGCCTTTCATTGTCTTTAGTTTTAAACTTCAGTGTCCTTTTAATATATGAGCACTTACATCCACAAAAGGAAGGAAGTAGTGTTCTTGTGAAAGAATTTTTATTCTCTCGTTTTCTCTTTTACATAAGACACTTTCCTCCCTCTCCCACGTTACTGCACTCACTTTTGTACTTGGTGGATTAAGTGATGATAGGAAGTTGCATTCTAGAACAGATGGCCACACAAGCCGTGAGCACTACAGAGATATTAGCCTGCATGGTGTTTGGTTAGTTAAGTTGAAAGCAAGCTCTATAAATTTGCATCTCTCTAATTTTGCAGTGAAACCTGGTGTTCGGTACAGAGAACTAGGAAACATTATTCAGAAACATGCTCAAGCAAATGGATTTTCAGTGGTTCGGAGCTACTGTGGGCATGGAATCCATAAACTTTTCCATACGGCCCCTAACGTGCCACATTATGCCAGTGAGTATTCATTCCCTTTGAGTTGTCCTGTAGACAAGAAGTGGTTTGCATTGAATGCCCACAATTTACTATTTTCTTTTATTCAAACAAAGTAGCATGTTACCTGACAGCCATTAAGGTAGCATTTCTGAATTCATGAAATAAGTTTTTCTGAACTCTATACCATTGCATGCTTTATGAACCTAAATATGGTGAATTTATCAGATATTTAGACAGTTGTGCCTACACTAATGGATAGTGTTGGCTCTCATCTGTATTGAGTAAGTACTCAATGTTTTTGCCTGGATTCTCAGCTAATCCCTTAAACATCCTTGTCTGACATGAATGGGCAAATGTTTCTATCCTTAGAAGGCCTATAATGCCATTTCCAGATGTAAGTAAAAGGCTTTTTGAAAGTGGCTGAAAACTTTCTTCAGTCAAACTACACTCCTAGAGATGTGCTCTGCATCAGTTCCTGTGCCTCCACATAAACATTTTTGGTGTATATCACATTGGAAATTTCTGGTGTTACTGTCCTGGATGCCTTGGAATTCTCTGCCTTTTTGTTTGCTGAAGACATGTGGTATTTTCACACTAACACTGCAATGACCCCATTAGGCAGAGTAACAGTGGAGCAGCGTGTCTTTCATGAATGGCATCGCAGGATTACTTAACCACGATCATATTTGGACAATTTATTTGAGTTAATGGTTCAGTGGAAACAAATTAAGAGGTTTCAAACCTTCTCTGGATATCTTAAGTGCTTCTTATTTGTATTGATTTTTTTAATGACGATTTTCATCATGGAAGTCTGCAGAAATTCCTGTATTGCAGTTGTTCAGTGTTTTCATAGAACTGGAGTTGAACTCCAGTTATTGGAGAGAAAGACAGCAATTCATTTTAAACTCCTTGAGTAAGTATTGTGGTGTTGGAGGAGGGGGAGAAGGAAAATACTCAGGGAGACCTTAATGTAGAATTAAAAATGGACAAGTGAGCGGCTCATCTCTGAGGAGCTTTTCTGAATTCACAGTATTCCTGCTGTATTATTCTAGGACAAGGATTCATTCATTTAGTAAGATGGGATCACTTTTTCTAATGCGAGTATTTTTTTTTTTTTTTTCCAGAAAATAAGGCCGTTGGAGTCATGAAGCCAGGTCATGTATTTACAATTGAGCCAATGATCTGTGAAGGTGAGCAATTTAGCAGTACAGTAAATTGGTTACTGTTATTTACCATTCAGTAGTGACGGAATAGGATGCTGGTTCTATTCAGTACAGTTGATAGGTTTTTCGTTTCTCTTTGGGGAACTGTGTCTGTTACTTAAAACCAGTCCAAAAGTCACGCTTTATGTTTTCAGGTGGTTGGCAAGATGAGACATGGCCTGATGGCTGGACTGCAGTGACAAGGGATGGAAAGCGCTCTGCCCAGTTTGAACACACACTCCTGGTCACCGATACAGGCTGTGAGATCCTGACACGGCGGCTGGATAGTATTCGTCCCCATTTCATGTCCCAGTGAGAGTTTAGACTGAGCAGGTGGAGCTGAATGATCCTTTTTTTCTTTATTTTTGTGTCCCTGTACTATGCATTTTTTTAAGAGTACAGAATAGAGATTTCAGCATTTACTTTGTTCTCAGTGATTAAGATAAGAGGAATATCTTGAAGAACCTGAGGAAAGCAGAGAAGAATTTAAGGAATTTCCTGCTTTACCTACAACACTCATGCTGTATTTTTCTTTTTATTTCAATTATCTGTTTAGCACCTTTCTTCCAATTAGACCCACAATTGCTTCTGTTACTGCCATGATATTAGCTAGAAAAGCGTGGGTAACCTTTCCCACTGGGACTTGATATTTTGGGATCCAGGTTTTTTCACCACTTCAATGTGCCCTGTCACTCTTGGGATGTGAGTGCCACCTGAGATTTTAAGCATTTCTAGTTCCAAAGACTTGCTCCTGCTTCTGGAGGTACTGTTCTAATGGGCTGGACTTTGTTTATCACTTGAGAAAGGGGCAGAAGGGAAAGACACATGCATGTTGCCAAGAACAGGCTACCCTTACCTTTATTTCTGTTCCCATCTCCCTTGTGATGGCCTCTGTGGTGACTGCAACTTAGGTGACACAGTTAATGGCAGGACTTGTTTCTCTTTCTGGAGAGTTGATAGTATGGGCTTTCTACAGGGAAAAATAATAAATTCTGTCTTATATGCAGCTCCCTGGAATAAGCTGCTTCTTGGCAAAGCAGTATTTCCAGGCAGTCTCCTGCTCCAAAAGCTTAGTGAAGCTGATGTGTCAGACTTGCCTAGGTAAAGGAATGAAACAAGTACCAAAAAGATCCCAAGATTCTTGGGATCCCCAAGCGTGTGAACTGGGGGACATATTTTTTAAAGGTACCTCCACAGAGCTGTGGGGGATACGATTTGCAAGACTTGCAATGAAAAGAGTACATGCGTATCTCAAAACAAGTCTGTGAGCAAATGAAACACCTTTGATGCTGTATTCATTTTCATTTGGTAATTCCTAAACAGGTCATGTTTTTCCCTCCCTCAGTTAAGTGAGTTTCATGCTTTTGGGAATGCTTAGGGGGCAGCTATGGAAATGATCTTTTTTTTTTTCTCAGATTGGGTATAGAGTGGGCAATGTTAGTATATATATATATCCCCCTTTATTTTCTGTTCGTAGGTAATGATGAGCTGGAAACTGTCATGTTAAAGGCTATGGATTGATTAAGCCTCTCTTCTCTCTACCCTTTCTTTTCCCGTACCCACTTTACCCACTTAGGTCCTTTCCACCATCTTTGGTGTCTCAGCTGAGGGAATTTATTTTTTCTTCTGAATTGTAATGAAAAATGTTTCAGACCCCACTGCAGACTTAGTCTTACACCACTGTAATGCAAAAAATAGTTAAACCAATGCAGACATTAAATCACACAATCATGGGCATAAAATACACCTTTTATATGGTGTCTGATGAATTTGTTGCCACATTAGACCCAAGAATATGAGGTACTGCATACCATACCCTTGGCTCCCCTTAGCACTGCAGAATTTAGGTGGGGGAAAGGGGTTAGTGCTTCACAGAACTGGACTCGTGTACTACCAAATACCAAACTTGCCAGAAAATGTCTTCTCTGCCCTGAGTGCCTCAGACCTCTGTTGCTGTAAGAGCATCATTGCAATGTTTTCATTACCTTTATTGTTATTTTTAATTATGCAGTAAAGTGACCTGAACTGATGCATAAGGAGTGCATGTGTGTGCGTGTGTGTGTGTACAGATTTTAACAGGACAGATTGTAGTACTTGAGTTGAATTACCTGTGTTGAATGAGATGTAATGTATTGAGGAGATGATTGTTCTGAAGGTTTGCCCACCATATCATTCAATTGAATGGTTACAATGGTCTTGCCTTTTCTATGTGTGTGTATGATGGGGGGGGAGGAGGGGGGGCTTCACTTTTGGTCTATAAAATAAAAGTTGCAGCTGCTTTTAACAGAAATAACTTCTTGTGATCCAACCCAGATGTGACATTCTTGGTTATATCCAGGTTTGATTGCACTAGTGCAAGCCGTAATGGTATATGCATGCAGCCAGTCAAAAATCTCCCTTAAACGAGCACGTGTGCCGCTGGAATACCTCTTTGTCATTGTACCAATACAACCAAATTTAACACTGCACGTTTTTAATATAGGTAAACTCTGGGGCTGTGCATTTCTGCCTATAAACTGAAAGAATAGTGTGAGAATTATTTATACTGAGTTCATACTAGTACACAGTATTTTTAAACAAGTAGAAAGCTTAGTCAGCATCTACACTAGGTTTTTCAACAGATGGCACATCAGCCTGAAGAACAAAACTTGCTTTAAAATATTGTGAAAGTCTATTTTCTCACCTATCTAGCTGAAACTTTGCTTGGAAATACTAGATTTGTACTGACTGCATTTGGGAAATTACCTGGTTTTGATTCTTACAAAAGTTGCTATTCACTTAAAAAAAAAAACAAAAACCCCAGCTTAAATCTATTTTCTAATGAAATTTTTATAAATTGTATACACTTTTGCAAGAAAACCAACCGCATTCCTGCAATTAGTTCTGAAGCAATCTCTTAATATATTCCCCTTACTATCATGTAAGAGTGTATGGAAACTCTTCATGCTGCTTCTGCAAGTTGACATAAATATTGGAGGAGAGATTTGATAGCCGATTTTGAATAAAAGTAACAGGATGAAGAGAGGGAACAAGCTGCATCTTCTGTGTGCCAGCTAGCAGAGTACATACACGTTTCACATAATCATTTGGTGGAAACATTTTGTCCACTGAAGTCTTTACAGATGGTGCGGTTCAGTCCCCTGATCACCAAGGATGGGGTACAAGCTCTTGAGTTTGAGTCCTGTTGCTAGCTCAGCAACTTCAAAGAGACTATTTCAAACATGCTCCATTGAATCAATTACTTTGCAGGACAAAGTAGTCTGAAAGCTGCTATGTAACAGCTAGGCCATCAGTTCTTCAGACTGGGAAGAACCTGTAGGTCTTTTAGTGCTCTGGTATCACTAAATGTCTTTTGCTGTTACTTTGGTATGACAAGACTAGCTTTCCACTCTTAAGATGTAGATTCTCTAAGTAATAATGTAATGCAGACAACATGATTATATGTTCTTGATCTAGTCTGCACAGCCTAGAGGAACAACTGTTACAGCATAAATACTTTCAATCTGTTAGATCCAGTTGGGGCTAGTTTTGTTAAGATGTTGAGCTAATATTCTGTTGATACCATCTTATAGAATACTCTCAGTGGAACAGCTTGACAGCAAGTTTCTACTAATCTGTCTAATGTTTAGCCAGCATTTCTGAGCTATAAGGTACTGCCACTTCACTGCTGTGGTGGAAGGCTCACGTTCCTGGTACAAACTCACTTTTTATTTCTTCTGGTTGCTCAAAATTGAGTTCTTATGGCATTCACAGGAGTCAATGCTGTTGTTTACCCTGCCTGAAATGAAGTTAGAAAAGCAGCTCCCTCAACTATTTTTAGAATGCTCTAGGGATACCTTGCTAATGATAAATGGGAAAGATGTAATTGTCCCAGTTGTACAGCAGTGACTTGAGTAAGGTAGTTGTTAGTGTTGAGAGGGAATTTCTTCTAGTAAGACCTTCGTTTGCATTCAGGGTTTCCTGGAGGAGTTGTTTTGACAAGGCTCCCTGAAAATATGAAACTTCTCTCTTAAGCAGTGTCCTTGGGTCATTGAAAAGCACTGACTTTTGCTGTTACAACTTCAACTGGGTAGCCTTTCTGCCTCTGCAGTCTGTTTTCTGCTATTCCTCTGTGTTTTTAAGGAAGTTTTATCTGGTTAGATCACTTCAACTATAGTTAAGGAGAAAATCTGCAACTCCAACATTAAGATTTAAACCTTCCTCCTCCAAAAAAACCCAACCAAATTAATTTCACAAACCCCTGAAGCCTTTATGAAATGATGCTCTTCACTGTTGTTCCCCTGCATCCGTCAAGAGCAGACTGTTGCTCTAATAGTAACATTCCATGCTTGACTAAATAGAGGTAACAATCCCACACTGTTTATCAGTGTTGGCTGCAAAGGCTGCTTCAACTGTGCCAGTACATTTAAGGAAATGGCAAAACTGCCACTGAATGAAGTCTTAGAGGACACCACTAAGGCAAGTGACTAGAGTAGTCTGGGCCATCACCTTTACAACAGGCCTACCTACAGGTACTGTAATAAGGCAGAATAGGGACTTCCCAAGTGAACCTGGGTACAGCTGGACACTTAGGTCATACATCCAACCACATTCTGCTGTACAGCTGGCTTCAAGGTAGAGCTGGGTGGAACATCACTGGGAGTCCTAGAGCAGCCTCAGAAGCCTGACAACTGTCAGGAGTTCTTCCCACTCTCTCAGTACAGTTTCAGCACATCAGTGCTGCTTCTCAACCCAGCTGTGATTAGCAGACTGCCTAGAGTAATGAATCACACATCATTTCCTACTGATGCTGAAGAATGCTCTGTCATGTACACACTGTAAAGTCATTAGAGGAAAACAGTCAAGACACAGCAATCATAGTCACAGTCTTACTGCTCAATAATTACAACATTGCTTAGAAATAAGCTTTTATTAAGTAGATTAATGGAGTTAGGAACTATTGAATTTGCAGAACAAGTTCCACAACCAGTGCTAATTATATAACACTATTCAGTGATTACTGATTGTTTTTGTTATTTAACGTTTAGAATGCTCACCCTAAAATACATCATCTTTCTAGTCCCAGTGAGTTTTCATTTACTTGGTTCTGTGATTCTATCAGAAGTTCCATTATAAAAGGAGAGTTACCATGTTGCTGGTCAACTGGAAGGTCCACCTTTGGTTCTAAAGCTTTAGAACAGTTCGAATGCTTAAAATGCAAAAAGAAAAGGAAAAAAGAGTTACCAGTAAGTCCGCTTTTTCCCCTTTCTTCCCTCCCTTTCATTGCTGAGACATACTTTAACTTAACTTTGTCTCTTTCAAGAATGAAGTTATGCTTATGCCTATAATATTTAATAAAAATCCTGGTTAAAAATGGGTTGGTAATGCTTGTTATCTTTGGGTTTGTTTTTTTTTTTTTTATAGTCTCTCCCCCAGTAAGATGCACTCAAAGTGGAAGCTTTTTCAAACTATGAGTGTCAGTTTTCAGGAACATTAATATTTACAGGCATTCCCTCTTCTGGCTGCTTGGAGAATTTTAAATAACTTCCATTATTAGTTTCATAGGACATGCTCAGGTAGGAAATAAAAGCAGTTTGTAACTGGCAAAGGGGATCAACTCTTGGGTGAAATTTGCACAGATGCAGTGTTTCCAATTGTAAAAAGTACAAATGCAGTTACTGTTAACTGACATTCAAAATAGGAATACATTGAGGTAAAGAACATAGTTACTATTTCAGCAGCATATTAACAGATCATTCCAAGAGATTGACTGTGCTGGTAATCTATCCCAAGTAGTTTGAAATACACTGAAATCTACTATTTAACTAAAATAGATAATACCTTAATGACTTGTACAAATGTATGAATGTGAACTCCCCTTCAGTCTCCTGAGGAAGAATATTTTAGCAGTGTTGGAAGCCCAAGACAGACTTGTCCCCATCATCAGCTTTACATTCCTGTGTAATTCCCTTATAAATTGTTGCTTCCTTTTTACTCTATGCCTGTGTTTTGCACATGCCTAAAACCTCAGAGAAAGTGTATTTGTTTATCTCTGAATGAATGTGTGTGGTATATATCAGCCTTTATCCTCCCTGTTTAAAACAGGATACTGAGCAGGGAACCTGTATTTTGACAGTGTCTCATCAAGAAATGTCTTCTGCACCTTTCAGTATTAGGAACATTACCTCTTTCCTGCATGCATCAGCTCAAAAGCCTCATTAATTCTGTCAAAAGGTAGGGTGTGAGTCACAAATTCATCAACCTTGATCTTTTTGGACATGTAGTCAGTCACCAGTTTTGGCACACTGTCTACGCTCTTCCAGCCTGAAAGACACAAAGCACACGATTGTGTTTTGCCTTTCCACCCACCTCAGAAAAAACAGAAGGAAAAAAAAATACAATCTCACACAGGCGCTTGTGTGATATATATGAAAAGGAACTAAGATCAGTGATATGTTTGTACCTCCTGCTCTAGGCAGGCATTAAGGAAAGCAAGACAAGAGCTAGGTCAGGCAAGAGCACATATTATTCAGACACCTAAGTGCACTAACTTTTCACTAGGTATTTCTGCATTCAACGTAACAGTGGCCCTGAAAAAAAGCCCTAGGAAAGCATGCACGAGGCATCTCTGTCAGCACCTCTATGTATCTTTATAACCCAATTAAGTATTGTATTACTTGGAGAAAGAGTAGTGTAATAATACCATCAAGTTTGGATATTTCCACAATCTTCAGCAACTACTGAATCCCCGAGCAATCAGTAGCTCTGAAAGTGGCAGTGTGGTTTTGGTCTGACAGCAGAAAATGTGGATCAAGCATTTGCTGCTTTTTTACTTTAAAGCTCTTTATAGCACATTCCCAGGTTAGCCCTACAATCTGCTTAGTGATTAAGCAACACAAACATGTTTATGTGAGTTCTCATCTTCCCAAAGACTAGGTCCTTTCACTGGACCAAACTGAATCAAACCTTCTTTGGGTGATAAAACAATCTACAGTGCTCCTTTAGTACTAAATAGCATATAGCTATAGCTCTCCTCAGAACACGTGAGATATTACACTGTGTTTATTTGTAGCCTATCTGTAGGAATATCAGCTTTCAAAAGTCTTAATATTGGAAGTCAACACAGCATTTACAAATAGCCTATCAGCTGCACTTTTCTTGCAAAGGCAAGGCGGTGTGTTCTTCCTAGCTTTAACCCATAATAAATCATTCCCATACCAAAAAAGAAAGTTACCTCCAAAGGCAGTTCCTTTCCATGTCCGCCCAGTTACAAGCTGGAATGGCCGTGTGGAGATCTCCTGACCAGCGGCAGCTACTCCAACAATCACACTGACTCCCCAGCCTTTGTGGCAGGCTTCCAAGGCAGCCCTCTTCACAGATAGGTAGGACAAAGCAGAGCATGTATTGCTGATGTTTTGCCAGTCTAGGCAACATAAGGTTGCACTTCCTTTCCCCCAGTTAATGCATTACCACACTAGCATTTAAGGAACAATAAATACACTAAAAATAGCATTAATTTTTCCATTAACTTTCCTCTTTTTACATCCCATCTGGCTTCCAAAGTCACTCTGAACTCCCACTGGGAGTTGGGATAAACTGTAATCAGAGACTGTGTAGACCATGTTACTGACAGTTAGGAATGCTGTTGGAATTTCTGAAAACTTTGCCTTACACTCCATAGTACTGCATTTCCAAAGGTTAAATTCATTATTTGAGGAACTGGGAAAATAGTCAGTGGTCCTTGAGATTTTATTGTTCATTGTACAATATATTTGTTGTGGGTTTTGTTAATTTTTCAATCTGAAAACTAAGGTTTTCAAAGAATTCCCATTAAGAAAAAAAAAAAAAGATTGTAAATTTCCCTGCCCATGGCAGAGGGGTTAGAATTAGTTGAGCTTCAGGTCACTTCCAAACCAAACCATTTTCAATGATTCTGTAAGTTGAAGTGCCATTTTCAACCTAAGAACTAGCATCTGTTTTCAATGTATAGTTAGGATTGGATCTAAAATGACCTTTTTATTCATAGCAGTTATCATTACTATTTAATAAATGAATTAGTATGGCATGTTTGCTGTAACAAGAATGCAGCTAATTTTGCTACCTAGCTGAACAACTAAGTGGCAGTTAGCTGTGCCCACCCTCTACATACTAATGTTATGCAAACACTTACCATGACTCCAACGTTACCAATGCACTCAAATGAGTAGTCAACACCACCATCAGTCATTTCCACCAGCACCTCTTGTATGGGCTTCTTCAAGTCTTCAGGGCTAATGCACTCAGTAGCTCCAAACTCTTTGGCTTTGGCATACTTATCCTTGTTAAGGTCGATGCCAATGATCCGGGAGGCTCCAGCTATTTTACAGCCCATAATAACTGCCAGCCCAACTCCTCCTAAACCAAAGACGGCACATGTAGAACCAGGTTCTACCTAGGAACAAGAAAAAAAAACATGAGTGGGGACACAGGTTAACAAGTCCATAATGAAAGAAACATGAAAGCAAATATGAGACTTCATCACTTAGATAAGGGATACTATACAGAAGTTTCATCCAAAGGCTCTTTAGGTTCGAAGCTTTTCTTTTTGCCCAAAGACTCAACTCCTACAACCTGCCTGAGACTCATACACACTCACCTACCAGCTCTGCCTCACCTTGAGCTTCAAACTATCAGACTTGCAGCAAGATTAAGATGAATTGGAAGAGTAATTTATATCTAGTTGCTATCAAAAGGGATGCAGAATCTTCTACCTGGATTTCCTCTGAAGGACATCAGGTTCTTCCGGCCTTTACGGAGAAGTTAGACATTCTTAGCTAAACTTCAACTTCACTAAAAGTTGAAAAGAATTTGGTACATCTTGTTTACAGTCCTAATCTAGTCCCTCAGCTATCTGTGTACTTTGGGTCAGATACAGTTTCAGAGAAAAGCCAGAGACAACCCCAGCCTTTACCTTGGCAGTGTTAACAGCAGCCCCATAGCCAGTGGAGATGCCACAGCCCAGGAGGCACACTTTATCGAGAGGTGCTGCAGCATCTATCTTGGCTACTGAGATATCAGCCACCACAGTATACTCGGAGAAGGTGCTAGTCCCCATGAAGTGGAAGATCTGCTTTCCTTTGCAAGTGAATCTGCTGGTACCATCAGGCATGACTCCTTTCCCTTGAGTAATTCTTGAGGCAAAGACAGTAAAGTACAAGTCAGCATTTTAAGCAGTCAATACTCCCAGCAGACAGTATCCATTAAGTAACTAAACCAGAGATGCAGTTGCACACTCTCACTGTTATTTTTCAGTCATTCCAGTAAACCCAGGAGCTCAC
Organism: Pezoporus occidentalis; assembly: GCF_034315485.1. Lineage (NCBI taxonomy): Eukaryota > Metazoa > Chordata > Aves > Psittaciformes > Psittacidae > Pezoporus > Pezoporus occidentalis. Next base: position 6,650,593 of record NW_026915866.1, read on the forward strand.
AGAAATTAGATTCTGAACTCTTAAAACTTCATGCTGTTAATTCCTCCATGGAAGCACTGAAAGAAACTGAGTTTATCAACATGCTGACCTTGCTGGTTACCAATGCTAGCTGCCTGTGCCACAGCACCACACCCCCATGTTCACCTCCTTCAGTAAACCTCCCTTGCTTAGCACCAGCCAATTGTGTCACTGGGGGTTTTGTTTGGGTTTGGGAAGGATTTTTATTTTCCAGAATGGGAGCTGGAAATTAGCTGGGAAGCAGGTGTCAAGGAAAACAGAGCTTTCTGTATGATTCTGTAACACTTGATAGCTTTGGTGTTCAGTCACAAGAGCTTACCTCCCTAAAGTGCTTCCCTAAAGTATGGATTAAATATGGAGTCAGAGCATTTATGTTTTCAAAGCTGTGGACACAAGATAGCAGTTTCCACCTTCACATACATGAAAACAGGGAAACAGATTTATTAAAGGGCAAAAAATAAAATGCAGTCATTTTAGGGAAGAATGTAGAATAACTGACTCCTTAAAACACACTTTCCAAGTCACTAAATGATGCCTCAAGAGACTTATTCTCCAAAGATAACTCTTGTCTATTACTTTAGGTAATTAGAACAGATAGATATACATTAAACAAATACTATACTTTGTGTCAAAATAAAAAGCATACAGACCTTATCTTCTGGCACAGATTTGTTTTAGGATTCTTACAGAACTTGCACTCTCCACACTGGGGGATGTACAGAGGGATAACAGTGTCCCCTAAGGAAAGGAAAAAAAATACTCTGTGGCTAGTGATCAAGTCAAACAAGGCAACAGGAAAAAATGAAGTTACTAAGATTTCATGGCTTTTATGTGACCTTGTGTTCACTTAAAACCTTCTTCGTGTATCAAGAACTGTTTGCAGTATACAGTAGCACTGTTTATGGAGAGTGCTAGATAGAACACTTTTCTCATGTCTGAACAGATACTGAGCAGTTCATCATTACAGAACAAACAGGAAAGTTACTGTAAAACAAAACAATCACAAATCAACAGTGAGTGACATGATTAATAATTTTAAAGCCTTCGTTTGAAAAAGAACAAAAACAAAAACTCTAACTATATGCATATAATTTCAAGTAAGAAATTGGTATGGTGGGTTCTTTCAAGCATTAAACCAAGAGCACACTGAATAGAGTTGTGTTGTATCTCACAGACAAGAGAAATGTACACAGGCATACACACTAGAATAAGACAATACAACTCCTGTAATATAGCACTTCAGTGGCCCAATTTGACAGCTGACCCTCTAGTAAGGAAATACTTAAGGAAGGCAGAACAGTTGTAAGATATTTTCTTACCTGGCTTTACTTTTGTTACTCCTTCCCCAACGCTCTCTACAATTCCTGCTCCTTCGTGACCCAAGATGACAGGGAAACATCCTTCAGGATCAGCACCACTCAAAGTATAGGCATCGGTGTGACAGACAGCAGTGGCAACTACCTGCAAAGAAATAGACAACCTGAGGCCAACTTGAAAAACAGAATAGTAGCACAGATCTAAGTATTTCCCTTCGGTCAGAAATTCAGCGCAAATGTGCCAGTCTTGGCAGTGTTTGTGTTATGGCCAACATACTTTCACTCCTGCCAAGGCTCAGGAGTGCCAAGGCACTTTTTCTTACTTTGAAAAGTAAAGTCGTGATAGTACATCTTTTCTCATTTCCATCAACTAAATTCTGACATGAAATTAGCAGAAGATCAGACATCTAGTTTCCTAAAGCTAGAAATCAGTACATGGAGTCATTTCAAAGTAGGCTGGCATCTCAGATTTGAAGTTAGCCTCTCAAAGGTAAAATGACCACAAAGACCACACGGAACTCTCAGTACTGCATAAATCCAAGTCTTAAGCACCATGCAGAGACCCTTTCTACAGAGATAATTTTCACTTTAATGTGTACTTTCGGGCAGATGAGGGCTACTGGAAAGTCCTGATCAAACCAGAAACTTGGGTATGGGGAATACAGGAGACCAAATCACAGCTCAGCAGATAGTAACTTCATGGCCTGACTGAAGTAAAATCCAGCTTGTTACAGCTGCAACAGCTCACAAGCTGATGGTCTTCAAACAAGATCAAAGGTGCTCCAAGCTCAGATGTTTTGTGGCAGTTCAGTTGGTAACAACTGGAATTGATCCCCAAGATTAGCCATGATCACTAGAATGGATTGTGAAGTCACATCCATAGAAACTCAGCGATCTTCATAAACATAAGAGCTAAATACCGTAATTTCCTTCTTTGTAAAGCCAGCTGAGATGCTAGTTTACTAATGCTGTACGTTCAACATTTCTTCTGTTGGTAAACAAACTGTTCAGCTTTAATATATGGTCTCCCAAAATACACTATACAGCTAATAGTTGATATAATTACCTTGATACGAACTTCATGAGCTTTTGGTGGAGCAACCTCCACCTCCTCAAGAGACAGAGGTTTACCTGCCTCCCAAGCAACAGCAGCCTTACATTTAATAACCTAAAAGACAACAACAAGAGGACATCTGTTGTATGGTTCATTTAAAACAATTCTTGTTCAGCCAAGTGAAAAAAATGAGAGAAACAGTACTGGCTTTTGGAAGGAATCCCAGAGCTGGAACTCATAATTTCAACACAAAGGTTTAATTGCCCTACATTTGCTTTCAGGAAGACAAATAATAATAAGTAAACCAAGATCTGAAATCTGGATTTCACTCTCTTACTGAGCAAAAACTAGAACAAACCCAGGAGTGCTTAGGTGGTACTTAAATACTAAAATGGGTCAGGAGTCCTATGTCTCCTTCCTTCCGGTTTCTTGTGCTCCTCCTCACTCACAGAGCATGAGCGACTGAAAAGTACTTCGTCAGGGTAAGCGCTACTTGGCAACAACTAAAACATCAGTGTGTTATCAGCACCGTTCTCAGACTGAAGCCAAAACACAGCACTGCACCAGCTACTAAGAAGGAGAAAAGTAACTGCTACAGCTGAACCCAGGACAATGTGACACAGTAAATAACTGTGGAGTCACAGTATGGGCATTCTGCCCTGATCTCTAAACATACCAAAGATTTTGCCAGAAAACCTGAATTCAAGGCACAAAAGGAAAGAGGAGCCATCATTAGGTAAACAATTTGCAGGTTTTCAACCTATCCCTCATCCTCCCCTCATGAAGTCACTTGTTCTTGCACAAGAGACTGTATTCCTAAAGTATGAATTTCCACAAGCTTAGTTAACCACAGAATTAGAGAGAGGAGAAATGTCTCCTTATGGGATAAGTTCTGATCTTCCTAAAACTAACATATCTGGGAATATATTTTGAAATAGCAACTTATGATTCAGAAACTTTACAGAATCTGGCTTTTGAAACTGCAGTCAGCTCATACAGCCATAAAGGCTCCATGACTGTTCAGAACAGGTATTAGAAAAGCCCCATCTCCTGACCTGTCAATATTCAAAGCTTCCTGCTGTTGCTTTGCTGAAAATACTGAAGCCAATAACTGGAAAAAAGAAAAACACAACCACTTTCATAGAATCATAGAATCGTGAGGGTTGGAAAGGACCTTAAAATCATCTAGTTCCAACCCCCCTGCCGTGGGCAGGGACACCTCACACTAAACCATCTCACCCAAGGCTCTGTCCAACCTGGCCTTGAACACCGCAAGGGATGGAGCATTCACAGCTTCCCTGGGCAACCCATTCCAGTGCCTCACCACCCTTACAGTAAAGAACTTCTTCCTTATATCCAATCTAAACTTCCCGTTTAAGTTTGAGCCCATTACCCCTTGTCCTATCACTACAGTCCCTAATGAAGAGTCCCTCCCAAGCATCCCTATAGGCCCCCTAAAGCTCTTCATTTTCTCTATTAATGTATTAGCATAGGAACGCAATGGTTCAGTTGCTTGTAGCTACACGTATCAACAGCTGTCTCTGTCTCACTCAAGATGAAATCAAGCCCTCAGCAGTGACAGCAGCTCTCTTATCCGCTCAGAAACTGCTGCTCGTTTGGACCAGCCTTCAGCATCTGTTCAAGCGAGACCACGCAACCTGCTCAGACTTGGGGCACTGAACTGCTGCACAGAATTTCAAGCAGTATTCACCAGGTTCAGACTATTGTGTTTTGAAAGCAGTGACCTCGCCAGGCAATGGTTCTGAGAGCAATCAGTCTAGCTGTATTGAGAACATACTGGCACCACTGCTGCCGAGCGGCCTCAAGGATCGCCCTTGTTTGCCAAGCAGCATCATCCCAAACACGCCGCCGTTCTTTCTTCTCCCACCCAACAGTCACAGAGGAAGAAGCACGGGGTGAACATGCCCGACCGTCTCCCACCGCAGCTGCCGGAGCGCTCCTCACTGCCTCGCAGTGACCGCATGTGTGCCGGGGAGCCCGCACCTTCCCGCCCCGTGCGCAGTGATCCCATTTTCCCTTCCTTCGGGGTTACAGCCACAGCCGCCCCAGGCCCGCACGGAACCGCGCAGTTCAGTCTGCTGCGTGCTCTTCCACCACCGCCCCGACCGCACAGCTGGGACCCTCCGGGCCACGGAGCGGGAGCCCGAGCCGGCTGTAACACTCGGCGGGGAGCAGCGCCGGGATTTCTGCTCCCGACCCTGCATACACTCCCAGCAGGAGCCTCCCTCGGCTAACAACGGCACCGCGCACACCTTACGCTCGCAGGCGGGCAGTGAGAACAGGCCAGACCAACCCCCGCTCCCCCGTGCGCTCCACGCTCGCACCGCACCGTTCAGGCGGGAGCGAACGAACCAGCAACGCCCCGCGAACCTCCCCCAGCCCCGGGAAGCCGCCCGGTCACCACCGCCGCGCTCGCACGGCGCCGAGGGACGGAGGAAGGGACCCGGCTCCTTCAGTCTCGGTGTCCGGGCCCAGACGCAGCCGCGAGGCGCCTCACCCCACTCGCCATGGCGCAGGGCTGCGGCGGCCCGCCGACACGCAAGGCGAGGAGACGGGAGCCGAGGGGACGGAACGGAACGGAACAGGCGGGGAAGCCCCGTCCCACGCTGAGGCGCATGCGCGCTGCGGGGCGGTGCTGGAGCTGGGGCGGTGGTTACGGGACGCGGGCTCCTCCCGCTCTCCTCAGGTGCCCGGCGGGGACGGCGGAGCCGGAGCGCTTACAGGTGGTTAGAAGCCCGGTGCGGGCGGAGAGCACAGATTCACAGAATAGTTAGGGTTGGAAAGGACCTTAAGATCATCCAGTTCCAACCCCCTTGCCGTGGGCAGGGACACCTCACACTAACCCATGCCACCCAAGGCTCTGTCCAACCTGGCCTTGAACACCGCGAAGGATGGAGCATTCACAACTTCTTTAAGCAACCCATTCCAGCGCCTCACCACTCTCATAGAAAAGAACTTCTTCCTTATATCCAATCTAAATTAACTATGCAAGGGAAGTTCTAAAGATAAATCTGGGGGAAGGTTTATGCTGGTGCCTCCTTGCTTGCACATGACGGTGTTTTCCTCTGTGTATAAATACCTGTGTATAAATACTTTCAAACGTAATTATTTGGTCAGCTGTGAAACCAGTGATGTTTTAGGAATCGAGCACAATTTGAGGGACCCTCTCCTTATCTGCTCAATTTGCAGTCCTGCCCAGTTAGCGAGCGCTACCAAAGCGGCGGAAAAGTATCCCTCTAGCTGTGACCATCACGCTGCGGCAGGTAGGGGAGCTCAGCAATGGCCCTGGCAGGGCGTCCTGTAGAGCTGGCGGCTGAGCACAGGGCAAACCTCGGCCACGGGTGGGTGCTGCAGGCAGGTGCCTGAGCTCTGCGGAACTTCGATTGTACCCCATTGGGGAGCGCGCTGGCGGCGTGCGGAGGAAGCAGCGGCGGGGCACCACCAGGCGGCGCTGCGGGGATGGCGGAGCTCGGCACTTCCAGGCAGCTGTTAGGGTGCGAGTTACCACGGATCTGAACGTGAGCCGGCTGCAGTGTGCTTGCAGCCCAGAAAGCCAACCGTATCCTGGGCTGCATCAAAAGGAGCGTGACCAGCAGGTCGAAGGAGGTGATCCTGCCCCTCTACTCTGCTCTCGTGAGACCTCACCTGGAGTATTGTGTGCAGTTCTGGTGTCCTCAACATAAAAAGGACATGGAACTGTTGGAACAAGTCCAGAGAAGGGCCACGAGGATGATCAGGGGACTGGAGCACCTCCCGTATGAAGACAGGCTGAGGAAGTTGGGGCTGTTCAGCCTGGAGAAGAGAAGGCTGCGTGGAGGCCTCATAGCAGCCTTCCAGTATCTGAAGGGGGCCTACAAGGATGCTTTTCAGCAGGGACTGTAGTGATAGGACAAGGGGCAATGGGTTTAAACTTCAACAGGAGAAGTTCAGGTTGGATATAAGGAAGAAGTTCTTTACTGTGAGAGTGGTGAAGCACTGGAACCAGCTGCCAAAGAAGTTGTGAATGCTCCATCCCTGGTGGTGTTCAAGGCCAGGTCGGACAGAGCCTTGGGTAATATGGTCTAGTGTGAGGTGTCCCTGCCCACAACATGGGGATTGGAACAAGATGGTCTTAAGGTCTTTCCCAACCAAAACCATTGTGTGACTGTGATTCTATGATTCTACGATTCTGGTATTTGTCAAGGAAGTTCAGGCCTTAGTAGTTAACATCACAATTAGGTATGAGAGTTAATCAACATCTTTGGTGGATGCAGCAGCAGAAAAAGTAAAGAAATACCAAAACTGAAAAGATCGAGTTCAAGAACTAGGTAATGCCACTGCTATTAAATTTATGGGATTTCTCTTGGGGGGTAAGTGGAAAATGGCATCAAGACAATTACAAGCTACTAGTTGAATTAGGACTCCCCATTTCCAGACAGGAAAAAGTCACTTGCTGCTTATCAAGTAGAGCACTTTTCACATAAGTAAATATACTGCATACCTTTGTAAACTGAGGTATGGTTGCTTGTAAGATCTTGTGTCATGAATTGTATGAATTATAAATTATAAACAAACTAACAAAAAGTGGTGTCAGTAAGAACACTTGGTTGCCACAACACCAAAGGGCTCTGGTAGTATATAGGGACACCAATGGACTTGAAATCATCATGTGTTATCTACTGTGCCAAAATGACACCAATTACCAGCCTTTACTCAGGTGGATGAGCCACTTTTATTTAACCTGGAAAAGGAACATGTATAATTTTATATATGTTCGATAAATAGCAACAGTTCAAAGTAACTGGTAAAGTTCAAGTTACAATTGACTTAAGGCAGAGTTATTTTATAGCGATTTTGTTTCATCTAGGTTTAGATTTCCTTCAAAAAGGAATTTGGTTTTTAGTCCCAATCCTGCACAAATCTAGTTACGTGTTTATATTTATTACAGAGTTACTGGGCTAATTGATTACTTTCTCTGAGGCTTGTCACTGGTATAAAATTAAGGCTGTGCAGACACATGCAGTGTTAGGGAAACACTGTTTATTGGGAGGAACTTCTTATCATGTTTTGTCGGTAGAAAGGTGCTAGCACTCAACTGTAACGTTTAACAAGTTATCTTGGTGTTATCTCATTGCCTGCAATCTTATTGTTTTATGTTTAAAAAGTAGTTAGGAGAATTACAGGTAATTTTCATAGCAGGCCAAAGTGAGTTCTGTGTGCAGAAGCTACTGTAGGTTATCAGAGCAGATGGAATTTTTTAACCTCTGATAGCTCATTTGTGTATTCATGTTGTGTTGTGTAATTGCTGATAGTGCTGAGGAGTTTCCAGAAGCTCAAAAGGCTATGGACTGGGATAAGAGTTGCTCGAAAGAGACCAAAAGGCATTATAGAGTTTTGGGTCCAATGTTCAACACTGAAAGAGGCAGTGACCTGCTCAAAGAATGACCTGCTCACAGTGACAATCCTGTTCTCCAGGGAAGATTTTGCACAATTGTGCTGTAATATTCTGTGGAACTTGGTGCCGAAAATATATTAAATGTCCAACAGCATTTGCAAAAATGAAACCACATCCATGTATGTGTGTATAAATGTTACATGGTAATACTAAAATTACCTACTGCTTTGTATAAAATGCTTCAAGTAATAAGGGACTAGCTGCTGTCCCTTGTTACCTTTCAATGCTAGCTGCACTTTTTCAAATACATACTGATTTAATACTTATTTGTTAAATATCAAATAAATTTGTTAAATAATGAGACCAAACAAATCTTCTTCTGTCTCTAGATCTGCAGATTTCAGGAGTTGCAAATTTAGTTTCTGAGGTTTCTGGGGGGAAAAATAAATCCCTTCTGAAACAAATTACAGTAAGACCTTAAGTAATTTAAAGAGAAGGCTAGTCACATTGCTTCCCTCTACACATTGCTGACAGAGTATTTAAATAAACAACATATTTGGTAATGATTTATGAGGAATGGGGTACATAGGTGCTAGAATTTTGTATTAGGAAAGGAAAGAGGTTCAGGCAGCAGTGCTAACTATGAGGCATGGGAACGGTGTCAACACCAAAAAAGCTGGTGGATGAACTCCACTAAGTTTTCTCTACCAGCTACTGCTACTGATACAGAATCATAGAATCAGCTAGGTTGGAAAAGACCTTTGGGATCATCAAGTCCAACCATTACCCCAGCACTGCCAAGGCCACCACTAAACCATGTCACTGAGGACCACATCTACGCGGTTTTTGAACGCTTCCAGGGATGGTGATTCCAGCACTATCCTGGGCAGCCTGTTCCAATGCCTGGCCACCCTCTCGGGGAAGAAATTGTTCCTAATATCCAATCTGAACCTCCCCTTATGCAGCTTGAGGCTGTTAACTCTTGTCCTGTCACTTGTTACCTGGGAGAAGAGACCAACTCCCACCTCACTACAACCTCCTTTCAGGTAGTTGTAGAGAGCAATAAGGTCCCCCCCGAGCCTTCTCTTCTCCAGACTAAACACCCCCAGTTCCCTCAGCCGCTCCTCATCACACTTGTGCTCCATATCCTTCACCAGCTTCGTTGGTCTTTCCTGGACCCACTCCAGCACTTCAATGTTTTTCTTGTAGTGAGGGGCCCAGAACCAAACACAGGATTCGAGGTGTAGCCTTGCAGGTGCTGAGTACAGGGGACATAACATGGAACAACAATCATTCCATTTAGGGTGTAAATAGAATAGTGGAAAAAGTGTTTCTCCTTTTGTATTTTACTAGGTACATTTGAAAAATTCAGTGCACAGTATATTGGCTAAAACAAACATATAGATCAACACCCTGTTTTGAAATGTATCTCATGTTTTCCTCTCCCTAAAGCTGTTGGACACAATCCATAGTAGAGTCATCTACTATGTGACTTTCAAGTTGGAGCAGAGCACACTCATTAAATGTGCAGATAGCAGGGGGGTGAAAAGCACACTGAAAGAGGGGATGAGAAAATGATCCTGACAGTCTGGTGGAATGCTTTCAAAAACCGGGGTGCAGCTGAGTGAAGTGATCGCCATAGAATGGCAAGTGACAAGTCAAAACCAGTTCTGCAGAAGAGGAAGTCTGCAAAGAACAGTGGATGCCAAAGCGAGTTAGCAATATCCGGCTCTTTGAGGGGAGAGGAAAGGCAAATGCCACAGTGGCTGTGGAAACAGGAATACAGTTGGCAAGACAAAAACTCTTCAAAGTGGGAAGGACAAAGGTTATATAAGAGCAGTGTTAAGCAGCACGAAAAGTAGCTATACATTTGAGCGGGATATTTAGTCTCTCTGAGGAGATTAACTTTGACAGTATAACACAGTTTGAAATGGTAATGGAGTCGATGATCATTGGAGGCCTGTGACTACAAGTTGTCTCTCAAGAATGACAGAGTTGATCCTGCACTGGGAAAAAAAGCTGATCTACCTCGTCTCTCAAGAAGCACCTGAGCTCTGCTTTCAGAGGAGTTCGTTACTTCAGTAGTCTTGTTATTTTATGCATAGCAGATTGTGGGTTTTAAAAAACTCATAGGAAGTTTAAACCCCACACATTTGATCAGCATCATAAGAGATCTATTTGCTTACCATTTCATTTATATGAATGATATTGCTAGAGGTGCGCACCACCAACATTTTCACTGAAGTGGTGTAAATGAGAAGAATCTCATGATATATTGGATTTTTATGGGAACTAGATTGTATTTAAAATACTGATGGCCCACTGGTGCATTTGACATGGCTCTCGTAACATTTGTGTGTGAGCTCAGAGTATTTGACTTAAAATAAATGCCAAAGGATTATTCACATCATACACTACATCTGCATAGTGCTAGTTTACATGGTTCTAGAAGCAAAGATTGATTGATATTTGTGTTACTTCTATAACATAAAGATCTGGCAAGGGAACACTTCATGAGAAATGGTGTGTGACTGTCATCTCTTAAGTATAAGAAAACAGTACAGAGTCACAAACAGAAAACTTTAAATACTTTAAATCATTTAAATGATTTAAATAAATTATTTAAATGATTTGGCTAGGGATATTAAGGATAACAAGAAGGGATTCTACAGGTACATAGCAAAAAAAAAAAAAGATGCAGACTAGGGAGAACATAGGCCCCCTCAGGAAGCTCTCAGGAGAACTGGCTACACAGGGTTTGGAGAAGGCTGAGGTTCTCAATGACTTCTTTGCCTCGGTCTTCACTGGCAAAGGCTCTGACCAAACCACCCAAGTCTTGGAAGGCAGATGCAGGGACTGTGAGAATGAAGACCTTGGACCCACTGCAGGAGAGGATCTGGTTCGAGACCATCTTAAAAATCTGAATGTGCACAAGTCCATGGGTCCTGATGAGATCCATCCACGGGTCCTGAAGGAGCTGGCAAATGAAGTTGCGAAGCCGATGGCCATCATATTTGAGAAATCATGGCAGTCAGGTGAAGTTCCCGATGACTGGAAAAAGGGAAATATAACCCCCATTTTCAAGAGGGGGAAAATGGATGACCCAGGGAATTACAGACCAGTCAGTCTCACCTCTGTGCCTGGCAAAATCTTGGAGCAGATTCTCCTGGAAGGCACGCTAAGGTACAGGAAAAACAACAAGGTGCTTGGTGACAGCCAGCATGGCTTCACTAAGGGGAAATCCTGCCTGACCAATTTGGTGGCCTTCTGTGATGGGGCTACGGAACTGATGGACAGGGGTAGAGCAGTTGATGTCATCTACCTGGACTTGGGCAGAGCGTTCGACACTGTCCCACACGACATCCTTGTCTCTAAATTGGAGAGACATCAATTTGATGGATGGACCACTCGGTGGATAAAGAACTGGCTGGATGGCCGCACACAAAGAGTTGTCGTCAGTGGCTCAATGTCCAGCTGGAGACCAGTAACGAGTGGTGTCCCTCAGGGATCAGTGTTGGGACCGGTCTTGTTCAACGTCTTTGTCGCTGACATGGACAGTGGGATTGAGTGCACCCTCATCAAGTTTGCCAATGACACCAAGCTGTGTGGTTCGGTTGATACCCTGGAGGGAAGGAATGCCATCCAGAGGGACCTCGACACGCTTGTGAGGTGGGCTGATGCCAACCTCATGAAGTTTAACCATGCCAAGTGCAAGGTCCTACACCTGGGTCGGAGCAATCCCAGGCACAGCTACAGGTTGGGCAGAGAAGAGATTCAGAGCAGCCCTGTGGAGAAGGACTTGGGGGTGTTGGTTGATGAGAAAATGAACATGAGCCGGCTTCAGTGTGCTTGCAGCCCAGAAAGCCAACCGTATCCTGGGCTGTATCAAAAGGAGCGTGACCAGCAGGTCGAAGAAGGTGATCCTGCCCCTCTACTCTGCTCTCGTGAGACCTCACCTGGAGTACTGTGTGCAGTTCTGGTGTCCTCAACATAAAAAGGACATGAAACTTGGAACAAGTCCAGAGAAGGGCCACGAGGATGATCAGGGGACTGGAGCACCTCCCATATGAAGACAGGCTGAGAATGTTGGGGCTGTTCAGCCTGGAGAAGAGAAGGCTGCATGGAGACCTCATAGCAGCCTTCCAGTATCTGAAGGGGGCCTATAGGGATGCTGGGGAGGGACTCTTCATTAGGGACTGTAGTGACAGGACAAGGGGTAACGGGTTAAAACTTAAACAGGGGAAGTTTAGATTGGATATAAGGAGGAAATTCTTTCCTGTTAGGGTGGGTGGTGAGGCACTGGAATGGGTTGCCCAGGGAGGTTGTGAATGCTCCATCCCTGGCAGTGTGCAAGACCAGGCTGGACGAGGCCTTGGGTGATATGGTTTAGTGTGGGGTGTCCCTGCCCATGGCAGGGGGGGTTGGAACTAGATGATCTTAAGGTCCTTTCCAACCCTAACTATTCTATGATTCTATGATGATCTGTTCAGTATTCGGTTCTTTCCACATTAAGTTCTAACAGTATGTGAGAATCAGTGGTGAACAATGTTTGATACTCTGATGCTTCACATATATGTCGTGGAGCAAGCCCATTTTTTTCCTTCTGATTTTTGCAACCTCATGTATGGGCTCATTGCCCATATAAACTGTTTGCTAGGACACAGAAGTAAATATTTTTCTGGGTTAAAATGTACCTTGCATAAACCTCCTGGTGTTTTATTGATGGTAGTTTTAGACTGCTGAGTTTGCATTTATATTCTAGAAGAGATATTCTTTTTGTTATTGTAAAGAAACTGAGTAGTAAAAATGATTAAAATAGAATTGTAGCTGAAACGGGTAAGCTAAATAATGGAAACCACTCCAAAGAGCAATGTGTCCTTCCCATTGCTAATCTGGAAACAAATGCCACACATTAAAATATTGAATGCACACGGTTGTTATGTGTAATTTGGCAACCAGCTAGAATCAATGGACTTACCATATACTCAACTTTAAGCTGATGCCACGGAGGGACTGATAGAAAGCACAGAAAGATGATGGATGAAGAGGTTGAAAATAGAGTTGATGTGGTTAGATACCAGTAAAGAAAAACAGATTTTCCTGGTCACACCTGTGAACTTGACCCCAGCATGTCAGAAATGCCATATATTGATGATAGCTTTGAAATATTGCATGAGAGCTCTTCTTGACTTAAAAGAAAAATCGTTGCTCAGGTGTTGAATCCCTCCTAATTCAGCCTTGAGGACTTTCATGATCCCATCAGCTCTCACCTAGAAGGAAATGATAGACTAGAAGAGGCCTATCCATCAGAAAGAAATCCTTGTTCCATGTGGCTGAAAGGATTTTTTTTGTATACCTAAGGAATGGGATCCTTTCCTAGCAGACTATCAATAATGACATAAAACCCCTTCTTGGATCAGGAACCATTTAGAATTCTACAGTGAGCAGAAATCAACTCTTCAGCTATTAAACAAAATGATAGGTAAAGTAATATTAATATTTTGAAAAAATCAAAAGCCATCTGTTAACAGATGCAACCTGTTGCAAATCTGGTGCAAACCAGGTTATTCCTGATCAGAAAAAAGTGCAGCGTTCATGGATCAGGAAGGCATTACTCTGTAGACTAGTGCTTAGGACACCCAGCTATACAGTTGGTTCACATGTCCATGCCTGTTACCCTGTCAGTTCACTCACCACACTTGGTGGAGCAAAGATGTGGTTCTTATCCAGGATTAGTTGCTTTCATGTGCTTTGCACTCTTCGCTCCACAAGTGGACTGATCTGTCAGTGCTTAGCTGGAAACAAAAGTATTCTTCAAGCTGTTCAGGCAGACTGTAACTGATCTGTTAAGTCAGAATCTGTATAGACAGGCAGCGGCTGTACGTGAAGCCAAGTGATGTTTGCTAAATATTAGTGTGGTTTAAGGTCTAAGGAAACACCATTTGTGCTTTGCCACACAAAGGGTTTGCCTCGTGAGACGTTACTGGATTTTTCATGGTTTTTGAGGATTTTTCATAGTGTTGCCATGTGTTAATGGGCAGACTGTTCTGATGGGGAGTGTGGATCCTGCTCGCTCACAGACAACTCCTAAATGGAGGCTCACAGAGAGATGCGCATGTGGCCCTGATCCCACCTGGCACACCTCAGCATCAGAGAGCCATTGGGAAGCCTGTCAGAAACACGTCATTCACAACTGCACAATCACACAAATCAATCTTTACCTGAGGGTGGGTGGGGATCTTCAGGGAGAAAGACTCTTGGTAGTGTCAACTATTTTGTCATTCCCCAGTCAGAAGCCACTTCATTCCTCCTTGTGAAGACAGAATTGGATGGCTGCCTTATAAATGTCCCTAATAAGAATGATTTTATGTGTTTATTGTTTTGGATGCCAGCAACTGTCCTAATAAAGACACTAACAGCAGGTGTTTACTATGCTTGGCAGATTGCAACAACAGAGATGGGCTTTGCATAATCCTGAACAGGACAGAAGCGAGGAGGTTTGTTGTACTTTATTCCCTGGCAATATTATTGATTTTATTCTTCTACTCTCAAGACTGCTATTATGCCCTCTACCCTTAATGCAGTAGGGAATGCCTTGGAAAAAACTTTTATCTGGCATACGGAGGATACTTTATCTCTCCATGCTCCTTCTTTCTGTCCTCACAAGCTAGGTTAAAACAGGCTTCCTTTGGCTTCTGTTTAATTCAGGAGTTAAATATACAATAAAGTAGCTTGGCCTCCACAGAAAACATTTTGCTAAAATACTCTGAGAATTGAAATATTATTAAGTTTTTGTTTCTACTGAATCCATGTTACTACAGATGAGATCTGATGACATAAAGTGGAATTAAACCCTGTCTCATTTTGCTTTGAATAGTGATTCCATTCACACTGTTGATTCTCACACAACCTGCCTTGAAAGAGAGGAGAACTCTTCAACTGAACTGCATGTGAAAAGAATTATTTTATGGGCCAGAAAAAGTCTTCGCACCTGACTGCACAGGTAGCCCCACAGAAACAAAGGACTGAAGTTTGGGTCTTAATTGCTGTGTGAACGGAGTTTTATACACACGTGTTTAAGGATCTTCTGTTAAAGTCTAATCTCTGGGTGAACTCATCCTCAAATCATTAACCCAGCTGGGCTGCTCAAGGACTCTTTCTGCTGACACAAACACATCAGTCATCATTAGCACAGAGTCCCCTTGCTTCACAGGCTTTGCTGCCCAGTTACCATGCCCACGAGTGCCTGCAAGCTCTGAGTAGAACTTCAAGAGATAAGTTAATGTTGATTACATATACCAAGATAGAAATAGCCTCTGCTCCTGTTTCCTCATTGCAAACGCAGAAAGCAGTAAGATGCTTTGTGTTCAATTACTTGCAAACTGTTACCAGTCACATGTTTCTTCCCATTTACTCTGTATTTAGATTTAATGGTTAATACACTGCCTCTTTATTTAATGGAAACAAATAACAATACTTGATGCACATTCATATTTCTTCACATTGTTTCCCAAGCACCAGAGGCACTTGTATAAATTGGCTGAAGATTTAAAACTATACTGGTAAAACAACTAAGAAAGAGATACAAAGGTTAAACCAACCAAACAAAAGAACAGCACTCACAATGTGGGAAGACATTCTTCAGGGTGTAAGTCTTTGATTTACTGAAACATCCTTAACTGAAATTTTTAATTCAAATGCAAGGTCACCATAAATTTTAATCTCTGTAGTAATTTCCTTGCCTGTCAAGTAATGGAATGCTAAAATAATTCAGGCTGGACACAGTTCTGACCTAGAGTTTTACCATGCTGAGCCGCAGTGTTATAAAAGCCCTTCATTTTGCTTTTATTAAAAGATTGCATATTAAAGGCCATTTAAAAAATCCAAACATTCTCTAACACCTGTGACAGCAGCAAGTCCTGTCATTCATAATATGCTATTAGAGGAAAAGTGCAGCACAATTTCTTCTGTGTAAAGAGGATTTAAAGCAAGAATCAGTAGAAAGAGGCAGAAGGAAAAAGATTATTTCATTTATAAACACTGTGCTTGAAGTCTGGGGTTTGAGCTTGATCCTTTTGTTCCAAGGGAAAGTGATGGACCTTTCAGAAACATCTTGGTTTGTGCGTCATACCAGTTGTATTGGAGGATAATGAAGTTTGTATTGGGGCTAAGCCATCTGCTGTTAACAATTAGGAATCCTGAAACACCAGGACAGTGCGAATACTGCAATATAAAGTGACAAGTTAGTGGCTGTAGATAAGCCCCTGGGCTAACATCAGAAAAACACTGCTGTTTTCTCTGCTAATCCAAGCTAATGCTGTCAGCCAGGGTATTCCCTCCTTGCACACCCCAGCCCACACTGCAGCAAGACTGCAAAGCAGATGGGCAAACTGTACTGCAGAGAACAACAGTCATGCAAGACTGCACAGCCTTCACTCATGAACTCGGGGCTCCTGGAAACTCATCACTAGACAGAGCCTGGGAAGTCCTTGGAGTGGGGCTGAGACACGTCTTTGCAGTTAGGAATGGCTCTAAGGGTAACCGCTGAGTGGTACAGCTTGTTCTGTATTCAAACACCGAAGTGTTTCATCTAGTGATGATGGTCAGCTGCAACAGGCCTCTGTCTTCAGGCGAACTGCCAGTCTTTTAGCAAAGCTGATAGCGTCTCTGTCCTCATTGCTTTCCCATTTGCTACACTAGACCTAAAACTGACATTTACAGCTCATCTAAAATAAGGACAGTCAAAAAATGACATGCGTGCTGTGTAGTTAGAACCTTAGAACAAACCGCAGGGGCTAAATTCTTTTGTTACATGCTTTATACATTTAGAGCAAGTAACACCTAAAATAACTGCCAGCAAATGACAATGAAAAGAAAATGTGAATGTAATTCTCCAGACTGCATAAGTTATACAGGGTATAGTCCCCACATGTACTAAGGTACACACATGTATTTCCCACTTCTGCCAAGAATTTCCAATTATTCCCATGCAAATCTTGTCAAATGTCTCTGGCAAACAATATTTCCAATTTCAACACCCCATGAAAACAGTCTGAGCTGAACTCTCACAAGATTTGAGGAAGGCATGAGAGCTAAATTCTGAGTTTGCAATGTTTGTATACACCAAGTACTTTCTTTCATGAAAAGCTCCAAAATTCAGAGGAATAGTGAATTGCTCTTCTAGTAAATATTGTCTATTTCTGTGCTCCTGCTCCTCAGTCTAAGATGTTTCTTCAGATGTGATGTAGTTGACCCTGGCACTCCACAGCTTGGCATTCCCAAGCTCCCTTGTTTGTGTGCTCTTTTCCTATGGGTAGTGGGCACAGACTTCCTCACTGCTGGGGTCTTTTCTTCCTCTGCGACCCAGTGTCTTTGCTCAAACCAGAATATGAAAATTCCTCTACAAGGAAAGACAGGGCTCAATGTATTTCAAAAGCTAAAGCTTTGCTGGCTGTATCACTACAACTGCAACCCATGGAACCATACTGGGCAAGATTAAGGGATGTAGTGTGTTGCCATTCCCCTTCCTCACCATGAAGTCATACTCTGCATTACCATACACCTCCTTTAGGTTATTTATACAGAACCTTTACAATTAAATATGGTTTACCTCTTCCCTGTCCTTAGCAGATCAAATCCTTCATTGATTTTAGTGAAATGAAGTCTGTGAGTTATTAATGGATCCAGAACAAATTTTTTCTTCATGTAGTCAGCAACCAGTTTAGGGACTGAATCTTTACTCTTCCAGCCTGAAAAAAAACCCACAGATAATGGATAATGAAACATTAAATGCTTGGGAAATACATAAACCCATTGGCAGCTTAAAGTTTTAGGTAAACTTTCAATAAGAGAACAGCATGATGAAATGCTGCAGCATGTCTTTACCTCTGTAACACAGAGTGCACAGCAGAAAACATGGGTTGAAGTGCAGCTTTACTGGTGGAAGACCTGTAAAAATGTTAATCTTTCCAGAATCCAAACTCTTCCCCACATTAAATACTCTTTCAACTTGTCTGTTGATGTCTGTTGCTCACTAAGCCACGTATCATACAAAAGCCAGAGTGGGGACATCCATGTTGGTAACTGGAAACTGGATTGACTGATCAAAACTGAGGGGGGCAGGGGGCAGATATGCCTCTTTTTTCTTTCAAGCAGTACTAGATAAAACTGTCTCAAACAATCAGATGCCCTTCCACAGGAACCTAATCTGTCTCTGCTATTCTATTCAGGTGTCTATTGAATACATAAGAGGAAGTGGCTGGGAATGAGAAAACCTGCTGCTGGAGCCACGTTTTTGGTGGCCTTCAGCTTTGTGTTGAGTGAGCTTGGGCTTGCCAAGCTTTATCTTCCTTTGTCCATTTCTCTTATCTTTCCTCCTTTCTTTCTCCTTATGTGTTTTTTCTTTTCTATCTCTTCTCCTCCCTCCCCTCCCTCTCATTTTCCTCTCTCCTTCTACCTTTCTCCCTCCCTTTTTTTTCTCATTCCCCCCTTTATTTCCTTTCTCCTCTTCCCCACTATTTTTTTTCCTACTTTTTTTGTCTTTTTCTCTTCCTCTTGTCTCTTCTCTGCTTCTTCTCCCCTGCCTCTGTCTCTGGTTTTCTCTCTTTTTCTCTCACCATTAACTAACACTTTCCATAACTAATTCCCTTTGTGCTTCTGTGTCAGCAAAACAGCTATCAATATTACTTCCAGCAGGACAACCTAAGCAATGAATTTATACATATGCTATTTCATTCAAGGTAACTCACAAGTTTCCCAAGCCAATTAAACCACTTCTTTCCAAGCCCTCACCTCCAAAGACAGAGCCTTTCCAGGTGCGACCAGTGAAGAGGAGCATGGGGTCAAAAGTGATCTTCTGTGCTGCAGGAGGCACTCCCACAATCACACTGACTCCACAGTTGTAATGGCAACAGGCCAAGGCTGCGGTCTGCATTGGGAACAGAGGGACACCCAGAGTCACAGAAGATTTGCTGCTGAGGCCCAAAAGTTTGCATTCCTCCTCCTCGCAGGGCTCTGCTTGCAATTCATTTTTTGTAACTGAAACCACACCAAACAGTTTCCATTGAATCTGCTCACACCACTGTGTTTGCTGTCAGGGGTTAGATACATCCTAACTTTGTTCTCCCTCCCCATTTTGTCTTAGACATTAGCGATAAGCCACTGCTGGAAAGCAGACAGTGGGCTATGTGAAATTTAGCCACCCTGGTTAGGCCAGGGGACTATGCTCAAGCTCTCTGCCCTAAGTTTTTGAGCATGCCCCTGCATCTCAGTGGCAGATAGCTGGAACTAATAGGTTTGAAGGTAGCCTGACACTTTGCTAGTGGCTCTCAGCTCCTCAACCTTGGTGCTTAGTGAGACCTAACACACTAATGCCTCATTTGATGACATCTTTTGGTTGCATACCATGGTGTCAATACGGCCGACAACCTCAAAGGCGTAGTCCACACCATGGCCAGTCATTTCGATCAACACCTCGTGAATAGGCTTCTTGAAATCTCTAGGGTTGACGCAGTCTGTGGCTCCCAGTTCTTTGGCCTTGGCAAACTTGTCACTATTGATATCAACAGCAATGATGCGGGAAGCTCCAGCCACCTTGCAGCCCATGATAACAGAGAGGCCAACTCCTCCAAGGCCAAAGACGGCACAGCTGGAGCCTGGTTCCACCTGTAATACCCATACAAACATGACATACTCTAACAGTCTATGTAAAGTACAATGCATTTTCTTACTACCAACATGTTTTCAGTTAAGCTAGTTCTCGTAATTTAGAGATTACCTGCTGAGAAGGAATTTGCACATACATACCTACTAGTGCAGCAGCCAGCTATACTGTTATAATCCTACATGTGACTAAGATAAATTACCCTAAAATACATTTCTGAGACCAGATTTTCATCACTCTTCTCAGCTTCAGGTTCAGAGACATGTTTTTTTTACAATGCTTTATATTTCAATGGTGTTAAGATCTGTAGTGCCACTGGAGACAATGACAGCTGTAAAAGTCACATTTGTGTATTGCTACGAATTCTGAGTGTTACAGATATAGGCTTCCTAGATTTCAGCTACAATAAAACAAATCAGCTCCTTTGTAATGTTTTTTCTAGGGCTGATAAAGCCATGAGAGAAAAATTAAGAGATGGTAATATGCATTTTTACTGGATTTTGATTTGAAGGCTTCTCAGTACCTTAGAGAGACAGAAACTGAAGTAGGCAAAACCCGAGTATCTTCCTTTCACCCTGAACTCTGCAACAGAGTCTATACCTCCTGGCTGCTCTGCTGATACCCCACATGCAGGCCATACAATCCTGAATAGGCCGCTATGAGTTACCAGAAACACCCACCATGATAGTTACCTTGGCAGTCTGCACAGCAGCCCCATAACCAGTTGAAAATCCACAGCCAATTAGAAAAACCTTTTCCAGAGGAGCAGCAGAATCGATTTTGGCTACAGAAGCTTCATGCACTACTGTGTATTCAGTGAAGGTGCTGGTACCCACAAAATGGTGAATTGCTTTTCCTTTACAGGTGAATCTAGTTGTGCCATCAAGCATTAATCCAGCAGCCGAAGAAATGCTGTTTGAAAGATGAACAGAAATAATGACAAGTTAAATCTGTTGAGTGTGATCAGCTTTGTATAAATCAAAGTCAAATAAGGGTTGTAGGTGACCCAGGAAAACTCACTCATTTTTGATGCACAGATTACCCTTGGCACTTAAGCAACTACTGCACTCCCCACAGGACGGCACAAAGAGTGGAATAACCTTATCTCCTAGAAATAATATAGTAATGACAGGATTTAAAAAGGCAAACAAGAAGCATGCACATAAAAACATGAAGCAAGTATATTTAATCCATAAGCAAATATGTGCTAGGAATGCAGTGCTGGTTTTACTTCCTTCTGCTGCCCTTGGAGGATACACTGTCTCTCTCTGTTATAAAGCACCTAACTAGGGCAAAGTTATGACAACTGATTTCAGTACACAAAATTCTTGGTGTCTGCCACAGAACTGAATCTGAGCTATGTCATAAAACTCTGTTAGCTACTGACATTCCCGAAGTACTCATTCAGCAGTTTATTGAATCTTCTACTTGAAAGGGAAATAGTAATACACAGGTAAAGAAACTGAGATAAAAATTGGCACCCACTGAGACAGTAGATTGGAGGGCCAAGATAACACAGCTGTAAATTGTGCATACAGACAACGGGAAATTGAGCATTAATCTACCAACCCTCTTGAGTCTCTTTTCTATTTTACTGTTGCATTGGAGTAAAGCAGGTAAAATGTTTGTCAGAGAAGCAGTGACACACACAGGCTAAGACATCTCTCATTCCCTAGCACTCTTATATGATGGACAAAGTAGCACATAGCTTCCCAGTGCGATTTTTACTGCTATGCATTTTCCACAGCAATGATGTGTGGTAAATCCCTCATAATCTCTAAACAGGTAACCCCTAACAGAGATCAATTTGTGATTTGGCAGCTCTAAAATGTGGCTAATCCTTGATACATTGAAAGGCAAGGGAAATCTTTGATTACCACTAAAACATGGAAAATACCGACAGAACATGAAATGCTCCCCCTCTGCCCCGGCCCTCAGTTAACTTAGAACTGTGACACAGGCTTAGTAAGCATTCTGTTAAAGAAACTTTGCGCGTCTTGGTGGTCGTTTTTAGAACTTGAAGGTGTAAACTAAGCAACATCCAAGAAACACGATTTTGTGTGTGTTCAGGCCTGCTGTTTCACCTGGAAACACGTGGCAGCTAGAATTAGACAACTGAGTGATTTATGAAGCCAGATGTAAGAGAAAAAGCAGCTAGAGCTATCACTGAATATACATATTTTTTTTGAGCTAAAGCAGAAATCTCAAGTAAAACTTTTTATTATCTCACATACCAACCTGCTTTGGACAGACTACATATTTGTTGTCAGTAAAAAGACATTGGGAATATGGAGGTGTTAAAAATTAACTACTTAGATACTGTAACAAACTGCCTGGATAAAATCAAGCACTACTGGGCAGATTTTGTTCACTGCATAATTTCTGTTAATAATTTAGCCCTTATTAGAGTCTGTTTGGTCCCATACAGATGTACAGAAATGCTGTCTCATCTTGCAGCAGTGGAAGGAACATCAGCATCTTTCACTAACTTCCCTTTCTACCCACTGTGGTTCAAAGGGAGTGTAGTGAGAGGAGCAGCCGGTCCAGAGAAGTGTCCTCTTCAAAGCAGCCCATCTCTCAGTGAGCAGTGTTGTCTCACCTGCACTGGTACTATGCAAGGCAAAAGCAAAGCCTGCAGCAGGGTGAGCACCGCAGTCATACCCTGATATCTTTGAAATGAAGTAATGGAACACAAAGACCTGAGCTCTGGTCTGCTGAAGTCAGTGGATTATTTAAGGGGTAGGAGAATTGAAAGAAAGTGTTTTGACATGTTGACTAGTGCTTTGCTTTACCTTACTCTTGAGATGAGCTGTATAAACCGGGGTTAGAGAACCTGTAATACCTGATTTTCTGTGTCAAAGAGCAAAGAATCTGTTCTTAATCCCATGACAAGAAAAGTGCTATGTAGGTAGAAAGCAAGCTGCAGATGTTTTTCCCAAAATCAAAGAAATTGAATAGAAAATCTGAAAATAAAACAAGATTGGTAACACAAAAAGATGTAGACACCACATAGCATCCTTTAAGGTATCCTCGAAAAAAATCAGAGTTGGAGCATTTTCCTCTGCAATACAAGCACTTATGCATGTAATCATCTTTGACTTAGACAGAAGTGTCAGGAAATAGGAAACTCAGCAGAGGGTTTGTGTTCAGTGCAGTTTCACACCTGGTTTGATTGAAGTTACTCCCTGCCCAACACTCTCCACAATACCAGCTGCTTCATGCCCAAGAATTATTGGAAAAGGCATAACCAGTGCACCAGTTATCACATGGTCATCAGAGCGACAGATCCCTGTGGCCACGATCTGATTTAGAAGAAAGACAAGAATATGTCAGCATTTAACTATGCCATGTCATATATGGAAGTGAAATGGTATCATACATTTGGAGAAGTAATTTGCTTCCCTCCAAAATCACATATACACAAAATAACTACAGGGAAAACACTTCTGTTTGTGTGATTCATGATTTTCATGGGTTGCATGAGTCTTTAATCTACAAAGCAAGGCTCCTTTGGGAATGTTTGCTATGCATTACTGAGCTCCGTAGGAAGTGTCATTGATTATCTGGCAGGACCCATGTTCTAGCAATGTAATCATATATGAAGAACAGCATGCAATAAAATATTTCAATATTTGTAGCTAAATACATAAATAGAAAAAGTTTGCAATATTGCAGAAATATTACCATGTCAAGTCAATATAAATTAACCATCAAATAGTATTTATAAACCTAGAAATATTATATACATTTTCTATTCCTTATTTTAAATGATATTATAATATATAATAGATATGTTACATAAAATATGTATTATACAATGGCATGGCATTATATACCATTACATTTTAATTATTACATGTTATTTATGTATTTTAAATATATGTATATGTCATCCATACAAAAATTGATGCGACACATGGTATTTTATGCCACATTTGCCTTTTCTTGCAGGTAGCACAGTAGCATTATTTCTTCTGAAACATTCAGGTATGTCTTTGCAGCTTTTGTTCTGACAAATGGAGTTGTCAACCCCATGAGAGGGTTCTTCTCACTGGCATAACACTTGAAACTGCTCAAAAATAAAAAACAGCTGCTGAATTCCACTGAGAAAGGTCCTGAATTGTGAGAGACGCTCAGCACTCAGTTAAAAAAGGAAGCTCCCACCCTACTGAGCTATTTCCTAGCATAGACTCAAAGTAAAAGAGAATTTCTTGCTCCATACTATGGAAGAATCAGATCTTTGCCTTGTGCTGTGATTTCTTCAGCCTATAAGAAGCACAAATGTCTTAGGAAACAAAAAACCTAACCCTAAAAAGTTTTTTTTTCGTTTTAAAAAGACCCTCATGATCAAAGTCAGGATTCGAAGCATGTTCCATAGGAATAGTAACTACTGAACAGTAACTGAATAGTAACTACTGAATACTAACTACTCAGCTATTAAATGTTTTCTGACTGGATCCTCAAAATCTATAGAAATAATCCTGATAAACAGCAAGATAGAATAATAGTTGTTTTAATTTTTATTTTTTAGTACCTTTATGCGAACTTCGTGCGCTTTTGGTGGGGCAACTTCCACTTCCTCAATAGAAAATGGTTTATTGGCTTCCCACATTACTGCTGCTTTGCATTTAATAACCTGCAAACAAAGCAAAGAAAAAGGGAACGGCACTTGCAAGTCACCACAGACAGAATCTTATATTTCTGCATGTGAAACGCCAGCTCATATTTCAGGGGAGGAGCAAGAAAACTACAGGGAAAAACCCCAGACTTGGTGAATTTGCCTACAAGTGATCTACAGTTTATTTTGCGTTTGTGGTATCTCAAAGAGAGCATTTATTTTTTGTCCCCTCTTGTTTTGTGTGGCTTTAAAATAGTGAAGACAGCTGGCAGTAACAGCAAGATCGATCCCCATACTTTCTTAAGGCATATTACAGCAAGGCATAGGCCTTGAGTCGTTTTCTAGGGTCTGGGCTCCTGTCCATCGACCTTGCTTGCATGTCTCTGAGTCAGTATCTCTCAGGTAGTGGAAGAAGCAACATATACTGTCTTCAGCAGTGGAATTCACCTACATCTCTCTTCTCACTTTCTAGCAAAGATGCAAATACTCATTTCAGTTCCAGCTCAGTACTGATACATATGCTTATACTGATGCATATAATACTTACTTTTGGTCAACATTAGATTAAGCTCCAGAGTTGTTATGAACATATTGAAATTTAATGACTGTTCTAACATCATCACAATTACACCCCAAAATGTAACACAATATTAACTATGGGTTTTTTTTAGAAAACAAACTGATATGAGTTATAAAGAAGCTAAAAATAGCTTAAACCACTGCGGGATCTCAGAATAGAAACTGCTGGAGCTGATAAAATACATTGATCTGAACACTTACTACACTGCATCACGTTTCAAACTGTCCAATCAGGGATTAAAAATAGTTTGCTAATGCTGGGGAAGGTTATTCTTATCCTGGTGCTGTTACCTCATGTTGCCTCAGTGCTTAAATAAATAAATAAATAATGTTCTTGATTTTACATTTTATATTCTTTCTCATTTAAAACCATTTTGTAGGAGAGTACAGTTGCCCACAAGTAAGGGCTGCTCTCCTGCACCTGCTTCCTCTTAAACTCTCATCTGTGCTATACCACCAGAACTGAGGGTGTCCCAGCAAAGAAACTGCATTTAAACATGCACTACTCAGCTGCAGGAAAGAAACTTCTAATATAAATTTGTGCTTACTTTGCCTGCCGTGCTCATGTTGACCAGTGTGTCTGTCTCAAATCCTGCCACCACCGATTCTTTGCGCCAAGAATTCAGTCAGCTGCTAAGCAGTCAGGTTGCTGATACCCCAAATCCTGTCTGTGCACTGGAAGCTGCTCTTGTGAAGTGCTGCTGCAAGTGCACTGCTCTGACCTTTTAGCCAAGCCTCCCAGCTCAGAGTCCCACCCCTTAGTCAAAGTGCCAGAATGAAAATAAACCACCCACATGCTGAAACCTCACTCTTCATAGTGCTTTTGTCTCCCTTACTCCTTTGTCACACTCTTCTCCACCTTTTCATACCTTCCCTAGGGTTGTCCTCAACATCACAGGAAGAAAGCAAAAGCCTTGGCTGGAAGGTGTCCCCTATTTCCACCTCTCTGGTAGGCTGCCCTCCAAACCCGCTGCTCCCATTGACACTGCAGCTGCAAAGAGAAAAGGGAAGAGTGGCTCTTGAATTCATAGCAGCAGGGATGCAGTGAGAACATGAAGGTTTACTTTGTATTACTTTGGTGACACTCGTAAGAGCCCAGTTAACACGTTCAAACATGCTGTTGTGCAAGCTGCTTAAGAAACATACACTGGCTGTGGCTGTGCCTGTTCCCAGTCCTGTAGTTTCAGAGTCCAGGTACTCATTAATCTGTTGGAATGTTTCAGCGAACAGTGACCAAGGCCAATGTGCTGATCATATCGATGACAAAAATTAGTCACAGAGAAGGGGATGCATGAGAGGATGCATGTTTCTTAAGATGTGCAACACCCTGCTCCATTTGTGAGTGATTGCCTGACCAATGGGCTCCATGGACATCCACCAGCACAGGCCCATCACTGCTCCTGCACCAATGTACCTGCCCTCACCTGGCACAATGTCCTGGTGCAAGGGGTTGGGTGGACATGAGCACTGCGTGCCTCTGCTGAGCATTTCAAGCCTCATTTACTTTCAAATTATGCCACATCGTGGGTTGACCCTGGCTGGATGGCAGCTGCCCACCAAAGCTGCTCTATCACTCCCCTCTGCAGCTGAACAGGGGAGAGAACGTATGACAAAAGGCTCACGGGTTGAGGTAAGGACAGGGAGATCACTCAGCAGCTACCATTAAAGGCAAAGCAGACTCAACTAAGGAAGTCAGTTTAATTTACTACCAATCAAATCAGAGCAGGATAACAGAGAAATAAAACCAAATCTTAAAATCACCTTCCCCCTACCCATACCTTCTTCCCAGGCTTCATTTCACTCCGCAGTTCTCTACCTCCTTTCCCTTGCCAAGACTGGGGGATAGGGAATTGGGGCTGCGGTCAGTTCACCATGTTGTCTCTGTTGCTCCTTCCTCCTCAGTGGGAACACTCCTCCCACTCTTTCTGTGCTCCACCGTGGGGTCCCTCCCATGGGAGACAGGCCTGCCTTCCCGTGGGCTGCAGTTCTTCATGAACTGCTCCAGTGTGGGTCCCTTCCATGGGGCGCAGTCCTTCAGGAACAGACTGCTCCAGCGTGGGTCCCTTCCACAGGGTGCAATCCTTCAGGAACAGACTGCTCCAGTGTGGGTCTGCCCACAGGGTCACAAGTCCTGCAGCAAATCAGCTCCAGCATAGGCTCCTCTCTCCACAGGGCCACAGGTCCTGCCAGAAGCCTGCTCCAGCATAGGCTTCCCAGCAGGGTCACTGCCTCCTTTAGGCATCCCCCTGCTCTGGCATAGGGTCCTCCCTGGGCTACAGGTGGGTATCCGCTCCACCATGGACCTCCATGGGCTGCAGGGGAACCTCTGCTCCAGCACCTGGTGCACTTTCCCCTTCTTCTGCACTGACCTTGCTATCTGCAGAGCTGTTTCACTCATATATTCTCAATCCTTTCTCTGGCTGTATCTGTTCTTGTGCAGTAACTTTTTCCCCGTCTGAAATACGTTATCCCAGAGGTGTTACCACTCTCGCTGATGGGCTCAGCCTGGGCCAGTGGTGGGTCCTTCTTGGATCCGGCTGGCATTGGCTCTACTGGACATGAGAAAGCTCCTGGCAACTTCTCACACAAACCGCCTCTGTAGCTCCCCCACTGCCCAAACCTTGACAGGCAAAACAAATATAGCCCAGCATTCTGAAAATAAGACCGTTCCTTCAGAAAGAAGCAAAAAAGCGATTAAATACTGCATATAGAATCATATTTTATGATTCTATATAACCTGACTAGCACTTACTAAATACAGTGCTCTCTCAGGTTCGCCTGTATGACTAATTAATGCAAGAGGGGTACTGGAATAGGAAATAGGGAGAAATACTGCAGACGTATGTAACCTCAGGCAGGTACAAGCCAGAATACCATTGGCCTTGGCCACCCGGGCACAAGCTGGCTCATGTTCATCTGGCTGTTGACCAACACCCCCAAGTCCTTTTCCACCGAGCAGCTTTCCAGCCACTCTTTCCCAAGCCTGTAGCATTGCACAGGGTTGTCATGACCAAAGTGCATGACTTGGTACTTTGCCTTGTTGAACCTCATACAATTTGCCACAGCCCATTTATCCAGCCTGTTCAGACCCCTCTGCAGAGACTTTCTATCCTAAAACAGATCAACATTCCCACCCAAGCTGGCGCTGCCGGCAAATTACTGAGGCAGACAGTCACGGTCTCCAGGAAGACATTTTGTTATCATAGTTGATGCAAAAATTAACTGAACAGCAGTATCAAAGAATTCTGCCTTGCAGTTCCTCCCACATCCTTTGAATTTCTTGAATTCCTCATTCCAACAATGCCCTGCTGTCTCTTACATGTAGCAAAGGTGCAGGTATTTTCTGTTAACTCTGGCTCTCTAGTGCTCTTCCCCCATCCATAGGCACAGAGGATTCATCAGGAATGAGACCCACAACTTCATGCCAACCTTGTTGGCTTTATTTATAAAGGATTGATGAAAGTACTTTCAGAAACAAAGTACTGTGGGATCAGAAGCTAGCAGCTCCATGGACCCTTCTGTAGAGCTTCTGCTATCAGCTATCTTCTAGATTCAACAGTGTCTTAGCCTGCAAGTTATCCAAACATTTCTCATTGTGGCACACTCCTCTTCTACCACAGCAGTCACACTCCTCTTCTACCTCTCCAAGTGTAAAAAATCCCCTTCCCACACTTCTGCAGTTTTTTGCTCTTCTCCAACTTCTTGTGGATGCCACATATTCCCATTTCTCTGAGTACAAAAAAATGGAATGTTCCCCATTCTTCTGCAAAAGACCTTAAAATCACTACAAGAAACTTAAATCTACTTTATTGTTGATATCAGATGCAAAGCTTTTATCCTTCTCTTTTATCCTTCTCTTAGCCTTCCCAACATGGCTTGCAAAACCAGCAACACAGAAAATGAAATGAATGGCAGTCACTGGCAGGTACAATGTCCTGAAAGAGTCGCATCTGGAGGCCACAAGCTAAGGGGCTGCTAAGTCCCCTCAGTGAGATCAAAAGCACTGATCTGGTCCACTATCACAGGGAGGAAAAAGTCATCTCTGATAGCTACTTTCTGGAATATGAGCAGTGGTAAGGAAAGAAGAGCCTGTGAAACTGAGGCACACAAAATATCCTGGGGCTGAGTTAATATAATAATGTGTGAGTTTATATAATCCTGCCTGAGTTGATATAATAATGCTTGAAAACTTGAAGGATTTCTGAGGCGACCTGAGAAGTGTACTGGAGTTGCAACCTCAGTGTAGCAGGAATCTCACTTCTGTGGGCAAAGCACCATTGGAAACATATCTGGCAATAACCAAGCTCAGGTGATTTTATAGCCCTGTGCACAGCCTTATTTTCCTGTGTCTGCATGCAAATATTAACTCTCTGTGGAAAGTGGTTATTTTTGATGATGAATATTCTCAGTGAAAGAGTGCTAAAAACTTAAAGGATGAGCTGAAGGTACACAATCTCTTCCCTCTGCTAATGACACCCAAAAGGCATGGCTGGGCTGCTGCCATGGCAAGCAGCGTCAACAGGAGTGTTTCTAGACTCTCCCATACCCTGAAGCCACAGCTGCTCAGGAGATCAGACAAGCTGAGTTGCTGCCCACACAGCTGAAGGCTTTTCTGAAGGAAAGATTCGTGCTCCAGGGGGTACATTACCTGTGGCAGCTAGCAAAAAGGTGCTGCGGAGCTAGCATCCTGCTGCAAAGAAGGTCCTCTACAGTGCTGCTTCTCAGGTAGTTAGACCTTCCTGCCCCTTACATCATCACTTACATGCTTTCCAGCTACAGACTGAGAACTGCTGAAAAAGCAACAAAGGACTTAATGACATGAGCTAACATAAAAGCGTAAGTAGGATTATTAGCCGTAGAAAAAAGTCAGTATCTTGTACTCCTACAAGTTACTTTATACACTATGTTGAGTATGCACTGCAAGAAAATTAAAGCAAATGGAAAGTGCCCACAAGCAGCATTGGTTGCTCAAGGTAGCCACTTAGTGGTGGAGCAGTACGTAGCTTGCTTCCATCCTCCTGTGTTTACAGCTTCTCCAAACTGTATATGGAATAAGTAAAAATAACAAGACAAATAGGAATCAAAGTTTCCACCACATTTCACTTTCTGTGAGTTCACATTCTTTACTTCATCTCCAGCATTTGGCCTCAAGCCATCAGCAGAAGAGCCAACCTGCTCTGCAGAAAGACACTCCACAAGAGAATACGAAAGGTTATGCAACAAATACCAATTTCAAGTCATTTTGTGAACCTCAGTTCAACCACAACATGTGGAAGGGCAACCAGTGCTACTCTCAGTTTAGCTCCTCAGGGGAAAAGTATTACTTCTCCAGAAACATTCCTCATCCTAGGATGGCGTGCCATATAAAAGGTAAAAGAGTTGCTGACGAACCACAAGGATAACCTGGACAACAGCCCTGGCAAGCACCAAAGGAAATGTGAGTCTAATGTGGTTTTGATCCAAAAGCACCCACTGCTCCCATTTCCTGTTTCTAAGAGAAGCACCTCACCAAGAAAAGCCGTTACCTTCATTTCAATCCATTAAGCATCTTTACCTGTCCCCAGCAATGAACCATCTCAGGGTGGTAACATAAAGGTTAGCAGCACTAAACTTTACAAGGTACAACTAAAACTGTTTCCCCAAGACAACCGCCTGGGATTTCTTTTGAGCCAAAATTCTGAAAATCCTCATCAGCTACTTCTCTGCCATGTTAAATCTAGTTTGACTCAGGTTAATGACAAAAATGGTGGTTTATCAAATTCTTTTTTACCCTGGCTAAGAAAGGAGGATTCCAGTTGTTCATGAAATGCTGCGACTCCCACTAAAAACCACAAGCTTTTTAAGAGAGGCCAAAGAATGACTGGCATTGCTAAAAGAGAGTGCTTCACCCTCCCTGGCCACTCTCCAGATTTTAGCTGGAACATCATCACTGTTCAGGTAGTGATTAATCACGCTGTCCTCTGTAACTGCTTACAGCCCTCGGCCAGCTATTCAAGTCTGCCACGTTTCTTCACTGTTTACACACCATTTCATAAAGCCTGTAGCATTATAAAAATTGCAGGTTTGCTAGACGTTTCCAATTCTTCCAGCACAGACTCTCCTTGGAGATCTACGTTAACTGTATTTGCTTGTTGTAGTACAGACTGTATCCTTTTGGTTTTTTGCACAGGAATAAACAATGCTCTGACCTGTGTTGTAACAGCTATCCAAGTGAACACCCAGTGGCCACAGTCTTCCACCAGCAAGAAGCTGACCAACCACATGTGCTAACTGGGACCATCACAAGGAGTGCATCTGTCAGCTCCTCCCTTACAAAGCTTGACGATTTCATGCAAAGTCATCTAGGCTCTCCACAGTCCATGGCAAGTGAGTAGAGGCACCAAACTGCCCTATTATACAGCAGCAGGAGAGGAACCTGAGCTGTTGAAGGTGCTGAGGTCTCAACTAGGGCGCTGTATCATCACAGCTCAGGTCCAGCTAAGGAGAACATAGGGCAATGAACATACATTTAGAGGGCAATTATTTCTTCCCTTTTATGTGCGTTAGTCACCACACCTCACAAGGTTTCTCCTTCCTAATTACCCTTGCATCTTTACAGCTTTTAGAAATTATATGCTTACTAGACATCTACGAATTCCATCATTATCGGCAGTAACTCCATCAGTAAGGAACATTCTGCAGTAATGGTTACACACTGGAAGCATGCATCTATGAGATACATCTTCCAAGATTTTCTTCAGATTATTATACATCTCAGCAAATAATTGCACTAATGTACTATGTGAGGTAGTAAAAGCAAAACAAAAAGGAAAGAAATACAGTCCTCTAGAGATCTCTCAATATCGCTTGTGCATTTCTATAGGTAAAAATGCCCCAGGGCCCAATATAACATAAAATGTATCTTATGGTCTTTCTGGTTTTCAGCTTGAGAAAACACTCTGCATGTTGATTTCCAGAAGTATGTGCTGATGTTGCTGAAAGGATTTAGAGTTACATTTCTTCACCTAAAACAACTCTCCAATTCAGCACTGTATCTCTCTCACTTCTCAACACTGTAACCTGAGTCGACAGCCTCAGACTGCTGGGAAGGACAGCACAGAAGCAAAAAGAAGGATGTGAGGAACGGGAGCTTAGAAGGGAGATGGTGTCATGTAGGGTAATAACTGAGATATAACTGTATTGCTTTCAGCTCTGTCATGTCACTGTGCTTTGCTAGCAAGAAATATTATCAAACCCAATACAAATGGGAATAAAATTCACTTTATTTCAAACTGCTGGGGACAACCCATTACATTATACAACAAGCAAGCACAGGAAGGAGGTAAGGAATGCCATCCAGAGAGACCTTGACACGCTTGTGAGGTGGGCTGATGCCAACCTCATGAAGTTTAACCATGCCAAGTGCAAGGTCCTACACCTGGGTCGGAGCAATCCCAGGCACAGCTACAGGTTGGGCAGAGAAGAGATTCAGAGCAGCCCTGCAGAGAAGGACTTGAGGGTCTTGGTCGATGAGAAAATGAACATGAGCCGGCTTCAGTGTGCGCGCACAGCCCAGAAAGCCAACCGTATCCTGGGCTGCATCAAAAGGAGCATGACCAGCAGGTCGAAGGAGGTGATCCTGCCCCTCTACTCTGCTCTTGTGAGACCTCACCTGGTGTACTGTGCGCAGTTCTGGTGTCCTCAACATCAAAAGGACATGGAACTGTTGGAACAGAGAAGGGCCACGAGGATGATCAGGGGACTGGAGCACCTCCCGTATGGAGACAGGCTGAGAATGTTGGGGCTGTTCAGCCTGGAGAAGAGAAGGCTGCATGGAGACCTCATAGCAGCCTTCCAGTATCTGAAGGGGAGCTACAAGGATGCTGGGGAGGGACTCTTCATTAGAGACTGTAATGACAGGACAAGGGGTAATGGGTTAAAACTTAAACAGGGGAAGTTTAGATTGGATATAAGGAGGAAATTCTTTCCTGTTAGGGTGGTGAGGCACTGGAATAGGTTGCCCAGGGAGGTTGTGAATGCTCTATCCCTGGCAGTGTTCAAGACCAGGTTGGACAAGGCCCTGGGTGGTATGATTTAACGTGAGGTGTCCCTGCCCACAGCAGGGGGGTTGGAACTAGATGATCTTAAGGTCCTTTCCAACCCTAATTATTCTATGATTCTATAAAAAGCCTCCTCCCCTCACGACATGAAGATTTTTTAGAATACTTACTGCCAACAGTTTTGTCACTTTGCAGCTCTGCTTTGAAAGAAAAGAATCTTTCTTCAATAACTCTTTAGTCTCACACTGCTAATTACTCGTCTCCTCTCTTGCGACTGTACAAGATCTGAGGGCTAAATTAGCATTCCATTCCAAACGTTTATCACAAGGAGAATTGCGCACTCTTGAGGAAAAGGAATGCAAGTGTTGCTGACTGGCGCCGGACAGCAGAGAGCATCACGAAGGCGTTTTACAGTAAAGATGCTAAAAACACAGACCCGCTTTTCTCCCAACTTTTGCATTTTAACTGGGAGGTGGGGGTCTGCTGAAATGTTGATCTTTGACTCCTGAGCTGGGCATACAGTAAAGGCTATGCTTTATTTTTACTGTTCACTTATACATTCAGAACCCAGTTCTTCAAACTGTGTTTACTGTGGTTTGGCTGCAAAATAACTCACGGACAGTACCATATAGCCACACTCAGTAAACTACTGTTTCTTAGAGCAGTTAGCTCGCTTTTGCTTTCCCTATGCACTTACCTTATGCCAACCACATTTTGATTCCTGGGCCTTTAATAGATTGGTGACGCCTACACACAGAGAAAAGAAGAGCAGTGGTTCAGCAGCTCACTGACTTCTGATCAGAGATCCCTGGAGAAGGAAATAAATGTAAGACATGAGCACTGTATACAGTATACAACTTCCTACGATGTTATGCATTTTTACTCCTCTTGGGGATGGCATGGAACTTTGTTGGTCAGATTTCCCTCCCCACACCCCTCCAGTGTAGAGCATACTGACTTTTGTATTTAGCATTTACTATGGAGTTGCATTCCCTGAACTGGAAGTTGCTGTTGGCAGTCACTGGGGGAACAATGCAGCTGACTCATGGGCTGAAACTTGTTCTCTAAAATCTAGCCTGCAAATATTACATGTCATGCACAGGGGGTGTTCTATGTAGCAAACACTGCTTAGGATTCCCTTACTGTGTCTCTCAAGCGCTGTGTACATATCACTCATTCAACATCACCTTTTGCAGACTGGTGTTAGCTCACACTGTGGCAAATCTGATGGGAGGCCTTAGGCTAGGCACTTTGTAAAGCTGTAAAGCTGCACACTCACACAGCTAGAGCTAAACACATGCAAAAACTGCCCTGAATCAGCTTCTCTTCATTCATGGGAACTATCCTGTACATCTTCCAGGTGCTGCAAAACTCACAAAAATGTTTCACAAGGATTCACTTGCCAAGATCCAAACCTGGTTTTCAAGGTCAATTAAGAAAGATAACAAGCACATATACCTGACCCCCTTCCTGAAAAGCACCCCTGAAACTCTCATAGGCCTGAGCTGAGTGGGGGTGCTGAGATGGAAAGAATAGGATCCAGCCAAGTGTGCTTGGCCCAGCTGCCACTGAGCTGAGCAGCAAGGTGACAGTACACTGATACTAGTCAGTCAAACCTCAGTGCACTCAGGTTTGGTTCAGGGTAGAAAAACTCCCTCTCCCAGTGTAGCTCTGGGCTGCTGTGGGAAGGGTGAAAGCCAACAAAAGGTGTCTCGCTGATGTCCTTAAGTCCTTTGAAAATGAGTCAAGGGAAGCACTGAATTCACCCCTAAGCATCCAGATCAGCAAGTGGGAATTTCCATAAAATTTCTGCTACCTTCACATTTCAAAGAAAGACTTTGCGTTCAGTTTGATTTATTCTGAACTGACTGACACACTCAATTGTAGGGAAGCTAGAGCAGAGAACATGAAGAGCCAGAGTCTCTTAGAGTCTCTCCATCCTCTTCAGAGAGGTCCAGAAGGGGATAAGAATGAGCCCAGGTAAAATCTGCAGTGAGGTTGCTAGGATTAAGGATAAGCTAAACCTATAGCCAGGTTTTAGTTTTCTCCTCCCATGAAAAATGCAATAGCATAAGGCTGTGCACAGTCTTAATCAAAAATGCCCTTAACTACAAACAAACTCCACACGTCTTTGATACAAATGTAGTCATTACACCAGTATCACAAGATTTCAGGAACACTTGACTCCCCTTTGAGAAAAACCTGTATCTTGCAGTGCACAGTTTATACCAGTTGTAAAGTTAGACATTCTTTCTTTTTCACTCAGGTCGTCGGCTAAAGAATCAGTGGCAAGTCTAAACATGAAACAGGGTAAGTAATGAAAAATGCTAAGATATCATGTATCTAGGCTACTAGTCCACAAACAGCAGAGCTTCAGAAGCTCTAACATTTGTCTTTGCAGCAGGACCCAAATTAGAATCACAGAATTCAGGTAATGAGAAACTATATTTAAAACCTGTATTTAAGTTCTCTATGGGCTGATAGGAAAGACCCTCTATTCTTGTGGCAAATCCATGGGTTTCTCTTGATTCATGTAAATCTTCTTCTAATGAGTGCAACTCAGAAATACAGCCAGGTGAGGGGCATGTGTGCAACTGCATCTGCCTCTTGCTACAAGGAACATATCAGCAAGAGATACTGATTTAATCTCATCATTAAAATCTGTTCCTGTAAGTCATAAAGAAGTGGAAAGCATGATACCAACGACCTTTGGGATTCACCTTCATCTAATAAACCTCCATCCCTCTTTGCAGAATAAATAAGGCTCTCATACTTTTTCAGCTACCAATGCCTGCTTTGGCATCCTCTACCGAGCTAGGGCAACCCGACAGTACTGGCACTCCCAAGAAACACCACTATCAGCTCTGTGTCCCTTCTGAAGCACACAGAGGCAACACAACTCAGTCCTAGAGTATGTTATCATCCTGCCAGATCTAATACTACAAGCATTTACTGTTGCTTATAATTCTACTGGAGGAGTGGGTGAAGAATAGTCTACAGAGCAAGGAAGAAGAAACTTCCAAAGCTACAGTCTCTGCTGTTCAGAGCTGTCCAGGGAGGCTTCTTTGCTACAGAGTAGATATGCTTCTGTGCTCTTAGCTGCATATGGAACAGAGCCAAACCAGTCCAGCATAATCCTAAGCCTAGCCTGGTAACAGCTTTCTTTTTCAAAATGTTTTCCAGAAAGGGAGAAATAATGTCTCCTCTCAGCACTGAGAAAAAGAGGTCCAGTGCAAGCAGACACACTGCTCCCAGAGAAGAAAAACAACTGCAAGCATGCAGTGGAAACAACAGACCTTCCCACCTTATCAGAAGTCTCTCTTGCGCAACAGCCACCCCCAAACAATAGATAGCCCCTTTTCCATGGACCTCCACCCCCTTCAGAGCCACTGAAGCATATCTCCCACTCACCTTCACATATAGTAATAGGTAGTATGTAGATAATAAAGATATCTCTTCAGACTCCCTGTTAAAATAATTTTATGCTCATTGTATTTAGTCCTCAAGCAATTCAACTAAACCATGCTGCAACCAAATGCTTTTGGGTCATAATCAGGTTGCCTCAATTGTATATAAACCTCTGTCCTCAGTGTTTCTTATCAGCTGTCTCTCAGCATCAGCCATCTCTCAGCATCAGCCTGCATTAGCTGAGCCTGACAAACTTAATTATGTCTGAGGCTCACTACTGAACAGAATCAAAATGAAAGCAACCATGTTAACATAGCCTTTCAACAGCATGGCTCCTCCATGAAGCTGATAGGTCATTGAGAAAATATATTTGAGCAAAAAGGGTGGCAATTTGCAACAATAGCTACAATCAATTTCATCTACTCGATCATTTCCATTCCCAAAGCATCTATTACTATTTGCTAGATTTCTGAAATCAAAGCTCCCTCAAGGTCACTTCACCCATCCTAGCAGCAAAGGTAGAGCAAGGTTATGTTCAATGTGTGAATCTCAGGATCAGAATTAAAGTCACTTATGTTGGGAAGTGTCTCAGATACAGTAACCTATTGTTCCAGCATGAACTTTGCCATTCCCCAACACAAATGTTGCCCAATCCTAAACTTAACTTGGGCAAGTGTCATCTGTCACCTTCCCTGACCCCATCTGCCACTGATCTTAAGAGTCTGAAGAAT
This sequence comes from Pezoporus occidentalis, assembly GCF_034315485.1. Lineage (NCBI taxonomy): Eukaryota > Metazoa > Chordata > Aves > Psittaciformes > Psittacidae > Pezoporus > Pezoporus occidentalis. The sequence goes on from NW_026915866.1 coordinate 6,687,413, forward strand.
CTTAGGTTTAATAGGTGCTATGTGAATTAACATGCAGCATCTCAGCTGTAAAAATGTAACTCCTTGTAATTTCACTGCTTTACACATTTATATCAGAGAATCTGTAATAGATGGTGGGTACACTTACGCTGCACTTTTTGTTACAGAAATAAAAACAGCAATGCTTTTATGAAAAAGCTGATCTAGTTTCTGGACCAAAAGCAATCACATTTTCATAATGCTTAGCAAAAAACCCACATGACTTGAGCAACAAACCACAACCTATACTTTAACCAGACAAAACTTTTCTACCGCTATTTAAAAAGTATAGAGAGAAGTGCACTAAGTGGATAAAGTCATATCCAGTTGGTTGCCAACCCTTTACAGACCACAGGGACCTGTAGGCATCCCACTTTCTGGTCTCCATTTGAAAACTGTAACAGAGGGAGAAATGAGCATGGATACAAACCAAGTAATACTTGGATCATCCCACTGATTCCAGCCCAGCAAAGATGGACAGTTACAACGATGTGCTCTTACACTCTTCAGCCATCCTAAGTGAAAGCTGAACTTGTTCAAAACCTCCATATGTCTGGCTAGTCCCTAGAGCACAAAGGGATTGTGCAGGTTCACAGAGGCAAAGTAAATCCACACATTTAAGGTGTCCATTTCAATATTTTAGAAAAGCACTTGAATTAGTTAGAAATAAGTTAAATCAGAACATCCAGCCAAGAGAGTCTATGACTTTGTTGGTTTTTTTTTAAGGAAAAATAGTTGTCAAACAATACAATACATATAAGATGATAAAACAGGTACACTGAAACTGAGTCAGTGACTTGTAAGAAAGAGTTCACAGCTCCAGGTACTGTTCTTAGGCTGTGTGATAATTTTGCCAAGAGAATCAAGAAGTAATCAAAAGTGATTGTGCACTCAATGTGCACCATGTGCCAACCAAGGCACATGATTTGCACTTATGCAGGCATTCATCCCACTCTAGCTGAAGTACACAGCATTGGCTTAACCTCACTTGTATTTCATCCACTGACACCCCTGACAGCTGGCACATGAACGAGCATGGCTCTGCTGACAAAGGCAGTTCAGTTGCTTGTCTGTTGAGATGCTCAGGAGAACTGTAATGCTTGTTTGAGTGCTCATGGACACTTTGCCACAGGCAGTAGTGGTGCAAGTTTTGGGATCACAGCAATGCTTGTCATTCCCTGCTTTGAAGAAAACTTAGAGCAGAAATACAGGAGAATGAATACATTAAAATAGTAACTACTAATGCTCTTGGGTAATACACCCAACCTGGAATGTATAAAACAAATATTAAAAAAAAAATTAAAATTTAAATAGCTTCCTTGGGAAACAAATTCTGCATTTTGACATTAATTTATTATTATCTTTTTTTAAAGCTATTAATATTGAAGTTTATCTTCACCCTTCGTGTCCTGAAACAGCTCTGGGGCAACTATGGAACTACAGAGCATTGAGACAATTCACGAGGGCAGGAGATAGTCTTCAGGGTGTAACTACTTCACGTCCCAGTTCTATCTCATGAACTGAGCATCTCATCTTTCCCATCATCTCATTCTGAAGCCTAGTTGTTCTCCGAGTCATTGTCTTCATCTTCTTTTCCAGACAGAGTATGTTTGGATGAATCACTGGCTTCTTCCAAAGGAACAGCTCCTTTCCGCTGTGGCAAGACACTGAAAAAGGCCTCCTTCCAGTCTCTCTTCTCCAGGTATGCAAGGATGATCTCAAACACTGCAACATCAAGAAAGACCATCAGCTCTTTTACAGGGACATAAGTGAAATTCTGACAGGAACACATCCTCAAATCCATCTTTACAGTGGTTTATGTGCACTTGGTTGTGACATCTTCAGAGTAAAGCTGATGAAGTACAGGCAGAAGCATACAAAACAATTCTGCTACTGCTGCAGTCTAAAGTCAAAGCACACTTTGAGTCTCTGGTTTTAAGTTACTATAGCAGTTCTTTTCTCTCAGGGTCAGAGAGGATTGCTCCTCCCGCCACCCCGAGTACTTCAGGGCTTACCAGTGCCTAATGCTTTCTGATGCTTGACAGGAATACTGCTGTGGATGTACTTTAGCAATGACTTTGTCCCCTTGCTAACATATGGACAGCTGGAAGTCTTTCTAAAACCTGCCATAAATCAGCTTTCTCCTTCATTTCTAGCTGAGCTTATAGCAAAAATCCTTACTGGTCTCTTAGTCTGTGACCCTTTCTTGCTGTTTCTATTACACTATCCATACAGTCCACTCTCCTTCTGTTTCAGCTGCCAAAACTTTCCCTGATTGACAATAGATCCAAACTGCATTATATACAAAATTCATCAGCAAATTCTTACTTAGAAAAATCTTAGGCTACCTAAAAAAACAACCCTCTCAACACAGATTGAGAGTATTCAAACCCTATGGCTCAGCAGCAGCAGGAAAGGCAGGAGGTGGCCCTATGTACAGCTGGTAAGTCAGACAGACTTGGATGACAAATCTGCAACAGAGGGGTGGCTCTTCAAGCTTGAGGCTGTAGAAACAGGGCTAAACACCACTGGAGAACGCTGACTTCAACAAATACACCCAGCACAAGCATTCCTGATGCTAAGTGACAGCATATGAGAAAGGATCAAAGGAGCTAAGAAGGGAAAAAAAGTTACAGAGGTTAGGCAGGTGTGCAGAAAGGGAGAAGCAGCATGGATCTTGCACTCATGAGAGTCAAGTTACAGAAAAGTGGCTTATTTACTAGAGGTTTCCTGAAAGCAGGTTTACTGGACAGCCAGCTGCTCTCTGAGACATGGAGATTGAAGAGTTGGCCATTTTACTACGCAGGTTATTCACCTGAAACTTACTGTGAAGGTATGAGCTCTCAAAAGACTATATTCATATCCCCTCACACAGAAAGCATTTGTGGCTTAAGAGACAAGTGGAGTATAAGGAGCATGTTTCTTTGCCCTTGCTCTAGAACTTCCTTTATCTGCATAGTAAAACCAGAATTGGTCAAAAGAGAGCAGCTTCCACACGAGAACGGAGGCTTCTATGATGGGCTGCAACAGCAACAAAAGTCTTTTGCAAGGACAGAAAAAGGTAGTGGGAACAGTCGGTGGACATCATTCTAGAGGTGAATGAAGCAATATGGTAACATCTATTACAAAGTAGTCGCCTTGGGATACAAACCTGAACAGGAGAAAAGCGCTCTCAGCTGCACTTGCAGTTGTGTTTTGCAGTACAGTGTTTTACACAGATCTCAGTCTAAGTCTTAGAATTCCAGATCAAGTTAAAAAAGAAAATGTTTCATCTTACCGTGCATCAGTTTTCTAGCATCAAATATTTCACACACACGCACACACACACACACACGTCCCTCATCCCATTTTAACATGGCAATGCAGGCACTGAATTTTCTGTGGGAATACACGAAGACTTGATCCCAAGATAGAAGGATTATAAATCAGTAAGTAAAAAGCAACAAGTGAATTCACCTGTTAATGACTGTCAATCTCCCACCACCAGAGGGTCCATTTAATTAAAGTGCCCCATAGGCACAGCAGCTCAGAGACAGTTTCTTCTTCTGCAAGACTTTCCAACTTCATACCTACCAGAAGTAATCCATAGGGACCTGGAAGGTCCCATAGTCTCATGTGGTGAGCCCTGCACTGTACTCTGTACTAGCTTCAACTTCTGCACTGAAGGTGGGAACCCAGAGGCCAGAATAACCAAATCAGAAGAGAAAGGGCAATTTACACAGTTACAAAAGCAGCAAAATGCAAAAACCTCAGTGCAAATATCCTTCTCACCTAGACAAAATTTGTAACATGAGACTTGAGAAGCAGCTTGATTCTGTCCACCTCACTCCCTTGAAAGCTGTCCTTTTAGATTTAGGTTGTAAACTATTAGGATTACAAATATACACCAGAGCCTTAATTACAACAGTAAAAGGTACCTCTGCTTTCGGTGGTGGTGGACTTAGGTTCATTTTCCTGCCCCAAAATCTTGAGCAAAACACTATAATATTTATAGCCATAATATAATATATAATCTAAAAAGGGTCTGTGCATTAAGAGCCTTTCATCTGTAATTTGAAATGTTTTAGAAAGGCAAGGGTAGACAAGCTCACTCAAAATGAAACCTTGCCAACTGAATTGCAGTGAAAACAGGTGCCTAGATCTCCGGGACAAAAAACATGCAAAAGACCATAAAGCAGATAAATGAAAGCCTCAGTGTAATTAACTCAAATTATACCCAGTGCTCAAACATCTACAACCCAACCTCAAGAAATGTTGACACTAGAGGTCAGTATAAGATTCTTGCAGAAAAACTCCAGTAGAAAGCTACAGCTATCATAACTCTTGATGAATAACACTTAAAATCCTATTCTGCTCTATATAAAGCAACATTTAAAGATCAAGTTTTAGAAACATGTAAATTCTTACAAATACATGAGGTTTGATAATTTTTAATTCCAATGTTCCACTATATTCTCCTTCATGTTTAAATAATCTTTATTGTCATGCACATACATACCTCATCAATCAATGGCATTTTAAGAAAAAGTTATCATCAAGCAACGTGTTACATAATAAAATGAACTTGAAATAAAGCAAGGTAAGAGAAAATAAGAAAATCCAAAGTGGGGCAAAATAAAGACTTGGACACCATGACAAAAATCTCCATAAAGGTTTGAGTAGGCTCCATTTTGCATGTATTTATGTTAAATGATGCTGAAAGCTAATCTAATGATAAAACTGAAAGTTTAAAAGGCGAGGGATTCAAGACTTGGTTAAGCAATTGTATGCTTTTAAATCAGTTTAAAATGTGGTTTTAAATCAGAACCAGGAAACCAGATAAAAATAGTTATGAAAGCTCAGCAGATGGGAGTACTGCTGAGATGAGGTAAGTCTACAGGTACCTAAGCAGTTACTGCTAAATGAAGGTTTCCAAAGAGGTGAAAACATCACATTTATCCTCTCCTGTGATAAAAAACATGAGATAGTTTCCAACATTTGAGACATTAAGGCTGGCAACAAGACCAGGATGGTAAGAATACCAAAATTATTCATGGGACTAGTCAACAGAATAGCAAGCACACTTGCAAGCACAGTGGCTAAGACATCATCCTTTACGTTAACCATATCTGAAATATTTGAAGGCCAGGACAGTTTCTGTATCCCAAAGGCAAGTAGATTCAAGAAATATGAACACAATAAAATAAGATTTAGGCATCTGCGCTACAGTGTACATTTTGAGGGTTCAAATTCTGAATATCCCAGGTATATTCCATAACAACATCATTATATTGTGATCTAAAACTTACCATGATTGACAGCTAACACTTTCCGACTCTTCATCTTGACAAAGTTTCCAAGGGGGAGCTGTGCATGACCAATGCCCTGCTCTACAGCCTTTTTGTAAGTAATTCCCTGTGAGAAAGACACCAAAAGAACTGGACTGAGAATCACCATTTCAGATCAGCCCATACAGATTACTACAAGTACCATTTTTCTGGAAAGGGTTTTGCCAGTGCTGCCATGACCTTGCTTTAGAAGGTATTTATGAAAAGTAACTTAACCTGGTTACACAGTATTTGCTTCAAGGGCTACCTCTGGAAAACTTACTGCTTTGAACATATGTCACATTGTGATGTACAGCCAGAAAAATTGTAAGTAAAACTTGTTCAAGCAGCTGCAGCTTCAGAATGCATCAGCTATAACCTGTTCTAAAGGTAAATTTATGCTTAAGAACAAAGTTACTCATATTGCAGTAACTGAATATTTTTTCAGAGGAAGAGTAAAGGATAAGGAAATTTTGTTTCCTTTTTTAAGGTTGGCAACTCCTGTGGCAAAGACAGGCAAAAAAGCCCCTTGAAAACTATGTGAACACTTCATACCATAATGACTACATAAAGGATCTGCTTCAACTTGCTCCTAGCCTTAAACTGTGGATTAACTGTTGAAGTATCATTTGGTATGGTTTAAGATCCATTCCTTTTTTTAGCATCACATTGAAATATTAAACATGTCACCAGAAATCACATAGGAGTGTCTTTGAAAAAAAGCAGCAACAGTGCTTTAACTTCCCAGCTGCAACCTCAATGACATTCCAGGTCCACACAGCACTATCCCACGTACAGGTACGGAATCAGATCCCTGAGGCATGTATGTTACTTAGCTAAGTCCTCCTGACAAGCAAACTTATTAAAAATGGACATCCAAGATCCAAGTGCTGCTCTTCAACTATATTTGGGCACATGCACATACAAGTGCATGCACACACACAAGTGCATGAACAGAAACCAAACCCTTCTGTCTGAAAATACAGCCCTCAGTAAGCTGAGCAGTGTTATTAATTCCATTCCTATATTTAAAATGAAAAGATAAAACCCTACAAAGCTCTGCATGTCTGCGCTCTGGAACAGAAGCTGCTTCTATCACTACAAGGTTTTTTCTCCCATTTCTCCAAAATTACTTTTCAAGCCTTTTTTGAAGATGCTTTCTTGTTGTTGATTGTTGATAGTTTACACATGAACAATGTTCATGTCAAATAAGCGCAAAAAAACCCAAACAACCCCAAACACCCCCCCCTCCCGTCCCCCCCCCCCCTCCCCCAAAAAACAGCTGTAAAGAAAGAGACCCACAGTTTACCTTGTGGTGGTTGTGATCCACCAGTCCTCCAATGACATAGGCTTTCTTCTCATCAAGCTCACTGAGAACATCTGGGGAGTCTGATGTAAGATATACTAGGTCTTCTTTCTTTATTAGCTCAGTATAGTGCTCTGTTCTAATTTGAATATCCTCAAAAAAAGGTAGTAAAAAGAAGTTACATTTAAGTGATGAATTCCCGGGCAAGCTTTACAGATCCAGGATGGAACTAGCAAATAGAAATCCAAAAGCATGCAGTCATTTCACATCCATCATTCATGTTTGGGTATGTAGCACAGTCCAGACTAATTTCCGCATAAATAATCCACAGTCCCTGCAGCACTGACTGTAAAACTAATCAGGAAATTTTACAAAACCCCAAAAGAACTACACAAATCTTTAAGTTCTTGTGACTCCCTTCAAATGTTACCATATTTATCTTAGGGACAAATAATTTTCAAGTCCACCTTTCTAAAAAAGGTGAAACCAGAAGTTAATGCTTAATTGACATTACTTGTTTGATAACAGTAATTTATGCTATGTTTTTGCAAAGCAGCTATCATGTAAGACATACTAAAAGTAGAACTGTTTTTATTTATGCAAAGTCATCTTCATTTGAAATTGTTGGAATACTGGTTACTGGTTTAACAGGGAGTCGCAAGGAAAGCCAACATGAGCTTGCCCATAAGACAAGCTATTGCTCTAAAGAACACTTCAGTGTTAAGAGGAAATATAATGGAAATAAAGGTGCATACAGAGAATCACATCATAGAACTAGAGAATGATTTGGATTGGAAAAGACCTTAAGATCATCCAGTTCCAACCCCCCGTCATGGGCAGGGACACCTCACCCTAAGACCATGTCACCCAAGGCTGTGTCCAACCTGGCCTTGAACACTGCCAGGGATGGAGCATTCGCAACTTCTTTGGGCTTCAGTGTCTCACTTTGCCAAGAAAAAAAGGGCACTGTCAAGACAGACAACTGTGAGAGCTGCCTAAATCAAGTAGTCTTGCTTAGTCTATCAACCTAGTTAGCAATTATAATTAACGCTTCTTTCTCTCTTTCTCCAGAAATAGTCAATTATTCACCTTCCAGTTCACCCATCCTTTGTTACTTTCATTCATGTTGCTCTTCAACTGTCCCCCATGGCTGGTCAAGTAAAACTTTGAAAAGAACAAACAAGAGGTACAAAATACTGAAATGTTAACATGCCAGTAGTTCCTTCACAAGACTTACTCTACCCTTAAATATTAGCTAAAACTCTTCATTATTTTAGCTGAAAATGGTACTAAGATGATATTCACGTAATTGTTGACACATTTAAAAGAAAAACCAGTCTTTTTTTTTTTTTAATCCATCCCACATAAAACTGAGCATCAACAGAATCTTAGTGGCATCCAGTATCTGACATTCTTCATCTGCATGCACATACTTTTTAATATACACAGGGATTTTTATAACATGTGGGTTGAAAACTAATCTCCTAAAATAGAAGTAATTTTCTTATTAAAAAGAGGCAGCTTCAATATCTTTTTTCTACTACAGCTCTCACCACTTAGGACACAGCTGCCTTTCTCATGTGCTTTCTACAGGGCAATAGCTCAGTTTGTTTAAACATACCTGCACAGGATGAAATGCTTTGCGGTTTTCTGCATAACATCTCTGAATTTGCTTGTGAAGCTTCTTAACATCCTGTATACAACACAATTTGTTTTTACATAGCCCTTCAGAGAGACCACCACAAAATGCTTTACCATGAGCCAGTCAGAAGCTAGAGAGAAAAAGGAAGCTTTTAACTGGCAAAAGTGGCTTCTAAGAGTGTGTAGACATCAGAACCTGAGAGAAAAAACAGCCATTGTGAAGAGATTATGCTGACAAGAAACCACACACATCTACAAAGTGTACTTAAGACACCTTTATGCATGTAGTTGATTTACAAACAAAACAAACAAACATCACTGCGATTTAATTATATGTAACAACATACTCAAAATTAACCTGAAGGAGCAAGCAGATTTATCACTGTAACAATCAATACTCATCTCTCACCAATAATATAAACTTAATAATAGATTATATTTAACAAAAGTAAATCTACATAATTAACCTGAAGAACACAGAACAATGCAGATAATTTAGTGGCTGACACTGGCATTTTAACCTGATAATTTGGACAACAGTTAACTATAACTATTTAAAATGCAGACAACTTAACTTAGTCAATTATGGGTTTTGTAAAGAACATACACAGTTTTATTTTCAGTGCCCCTAAGCAATGTTTTGTAAATGTAACAGATTCTCATTTTAACATGACCCATCATTATATTGCTTTGATTCACGTAATGCTTTCAGAATGTTTTGATATCTCCAAAGGATTCCAAATAAACTAGACTTCATCACTACAATATTGCAAGTTTCTATACCTGCAATATTGTAGTGATAGATACTAGAGAAAGAATGTAATTTACCCCACTGCTAAAGGCCACAGCCATCTTCACTTACAACACTTCACCCTTCCTGACCACCTGCAGAAGTGCTAGTTTTTCTATCAGGCCTAAGAGGGGCTCTGCCTGACAAAACATATGTTAAAATGATGAAGATCAGTAGAAAATGCCCAGTCAGCCTCTTTGTGACTATCAAGGGGGACTTCTGGTCTCCTCAAGGGTATTGCTGAAGGGCTCCTCAGGGAACCAAGTTCCAAAATGCCAACTGGAGCTTCCCCAAAATTCTGAGTTGAGTGGCACGAGCCCCTGTTAGTACTACACATGCGCTGCAGGACACTCAACAAGTAGCCAGATGGGCTTTGCAAATGCTTGAATTCAAGCAGTGTTGCAGGGCAGTGAAGCCCCTGAGAGCAGCAGAAGGGCTCAGGGTAACAGGGAGGGGAAAAAGCCACCTCAGAAATCAAAGGCTGCACTCTTACAGGATGCTGCATATTAGCATAGCTTACACAGAGGTACATTTCGAAGCCTAAAAAATTCAGCAACTGACATAAACAGGTCTGGGAGTCATCAGAATCTGAAACATGCTAACAATCCTCCGCAAGCTGCTCTCCAGGTTTTGTGCTCTAACACAATTGCTCCAATGCTGTCACTGAAGAATCTTTCAACACTTGTATGTGACGGGTGAATTTCTTTTACCTTTAGCACCATCAGGTCATCAAAGCTGCAGTCCACAATGAGGCGAAGTGTACTAGGAACAACTTCCCTTCGCACACGCTTTCTATCATTCCCTTCATTATTGGAGTCCAACTTTGACTGACGTTCTTGTTTTCTCTTCTGGCGTTTTTCTTTTCGTTTCTGCCTAAATAAGCAAACATGTCAATCTTCAAAAACTACAGCCAAATCTGATGAGGAACGTGTCACACACATAAATGCACATTTCGATGATCAAGGTGGTTGTCCCACAACTGTGGTGGTTTAAACTTACCCTGTTGCTTACATTTGTGTTAGACTGGTCGCAGCACGAAACACATACCCTGTCTTTGTGAAGTTCTGTATATACCTACAGCCATTTGACACAAATTCAGTCAACAGTGAGGGTCTCATGGATTTAAGGGTACTTTCAGTCAGGTCTCATAACAGAAACAACCAAAAAGATTGCCAAAACTGCAGCATCACAATGTGGAAGGCAATTTACCTCCTGTTTCACTGAACAGTTTTCCAAAGGCTTCTGAAACAATTGTTTCTTCCCCCTGTTCCCCTGATGGGAGCAGGCAGTTGGGAGATCAAATTTCAGAGACAGCAACAACCACTCTCTTGGGAAAGAGCACTTTGCATTCAGCAGGACAAGAATAAACCACCTCAGCCCATTTGCAGGTATGTTTTTTCTCAACATGATAAACTAGAAACTCAGCATCTCCCAAAACTGTTTTAATAGATTGTAAGTCAACATAACTTACAGCACAGCACTTCATGTGTCAGAAGAAATCTGGTTTTATTCACTGTCTCTGTAGATTCACCAAGTCTGGCAGCACCAGGGAAAGAGGGGCATTCAGAAAGGAACAGGGCCACAAGTTATTCCTCCCTTCTGACAAACCAAAACCATGCAAGTTTAAATCCCTCCTGATATCCTCTTCAAGTTGAGGAACACCTCTAGTACGAAGAAAAGATGCTTACCTTTATAATTTCTTCATATGCAGATGGAGTAGCCTGTGACTACTGCTTTAAACCTGTGGCGTGGGAGAAAACTGGTTCAACTGCCTTGGTCTGCTAAAGCGATCTACACTCAAATTCTACTGACACATCATTATTATTAGCACTACAAACCACACACGACCCTAGGAAAGCTATTTTGCAAACCATACCTCCGTAGATCTTTCTGTTCTTCCCACTGTTTCTGCTTCAACAGCTTCTTCCTTTGCCTCTTGGACAGGAGCTCAAGGCATTCTTCCTTGTTTGAGCCTGTCTCCTGTCTCTCTACTGGACTGCCACTGGACTTCATCTTTTCTTCCACATCAGGAACTTTAGGGGACATGGTATTTTCTGTTGGCACCTTTGGGCTTTCTATTGGTGTTTCTGATGACATTAGCTTCTGAACAGGTTTATTGACTGATTTCTCAACGAGTGATAAATATTTCATTAAAAGCAAGCTTTTCCTTTGTCAATTCTGTAATAACCAAAATAATAGCACAAGTTTTATTAACAAGAAGTTCAACTAGAACAAATATCCCTCTATACGTACCATAAACCTGAATAAAGAAAAAATAATAAGATATAGCCTTTTTCTGTTTTTTTTTAAACTAGGTTAGTGTCTGCAAACTGCAACATATAAAATACTAAAGAGATTATAACCCATATTCAGATCACATCTGAAACTCTGCCTGCTACATCTGCACCTATTTAAAAGTTTTCAATTAAAATCTTTGTGAATCACAACTGCATAAAAGTAGGGAAACGTAGTGGATTAAATGTAAAAGAAAAAACAACAACAGTACTATTATGCCTACAACTATCTCAACTACACAAACAGAAAAATTAAGAGGCTTCTTGTGATATAACTGTGGCAGCATGTTAGAGAAATATAATTTTAAAGATACTAAAGCCATTTGGGGGAGGGGGAAGAATTGTGATCAAGCTTCAGAATTATTTTTTATTTCTTCTGAAATCAAAGACATTGGCCAGCCACTGCGAGTGGACAAAACACAGCAAGTAAAGGGATGAACACACCAAACTGTTAACTCAGCAAAACTTTCTGTGCTCGAACCAATTACAACTATGCCATCTCCCTCCCAATAGCAAGTATTGGTATTTTTTATACTAGTAGCTCCCCAACCACATAGTTTTCCAAAAATAACCACTTCACTAAAGAACTATAGCCACAGTCAACATGCATTAAAACAAAAAAAAATCCCCTGGCTTCTTCTGTAACAGAAGAGCTGGAAAACACACAAAACCCCGGAAAGCCAGAAGTGTTTTAGCTAACATGCCCCGATTTCCATGCCTGGGGGTGTTAAGCCGTAAGGCCCAGGGAGTGAGGATGGGTTTGGGTGCCAAACGGCAAGGCCTCGCATGGCACAGGTGCATCAGCACCACGACAGCATGTACGCCCTGCACAGACCGACTTCTATACATACCGCTGTGGGTGTATATATAGACACGCACACATCTATATATACATACATACCCACACGTATCCATGTATACGCGCGTTATATATGTAGAAACAGTCGCGTTATTTTTGCTCACGCGCCCGAGTACTTCGTAACTCAACATAACCCAAGTGCCGGGGAGAGGGAAGGGGGGGGCCGTGACCCCGCCACAGACGGCAGCGACAGCCGGGCGTGTGGAGGGGAGGTTATCACGCTCCCCAGGTCGTGTGGAAGCCGCCATCTTCCCCTCCTTCCCTCAGAGGAACAGCCGAGCCCGAGTCCCGCTTCCCCCCCGCCCGTCCCCAACCACCAAGGGGTAGCAGGCGCGGCGGCACAGGGAAGCGACTGCAACGTACCCACAGGGCCGAGAGGCAGGTAACCAGAGGCAGAGAAAGAGAATAGCAAAAGCAACCGCGCCCCATCGCCGCGCACGCGCACATTCCCGTCAGCCGCGACTACAAATCCCGGCGAGCAACGGGAGGCGGTGATGGACACTGCCCCAGCGCTGAGGGAGGCGCGGACACTGCCTACTGTGGCACTCACGGGCCCATGGGAGGCTGGTAGCCGTGGCGAGACCCGTCACTGCCTGTTCAGGCAGGCGGGCGGGCAGGCAGGCAGGCAGGCAGGCAGGCAGGCAGGCAGGCAGGCAGGCAGGCAGGCGGCTAGTGAGTTGCTCTTGCCCCGGTCCTGCTCGGCGCCTTGGGTTTGCGCTGACAGCTGTTTGCTGAGCCAGTTCTGTTTTCACGTGGGACAGCTTCCAGCCAAATAAAATTAAAAAGGTACAACCATAACAAATGCAGATTAGCCATGTGTTGTGTGGGCTTCTCATTTTTACCTCATAGAATCATGTAAAGTAGTTTGAGTTGGAAGAGACCTTAAGATCACCCAGTTCTAACACGCCTGCCACGGGCAGGGACACTTTCCACTAGACCAGGTTGCTCAAAGTCCCGTTCAACCTGGCCTTGAACGCTGCCAGGGATTGCTGCTTGTAACAGGCTGGCTGTCAGAGGCAGCTGCTGCCAGCCCTGCCACGCTGCCCTGCCATGACAGCGGTGTGAGTGACAGTGGACATAAGTGGTCAGGCCCTAGGGGCTTTCAGGGCCTGTCCTTGCAGGCAGGTAGGTACACAGGAGAGCTGACTGCTTTGAAACACCCTGTGCCAGGCCCCACAGCCTTCCTCGTGCCCCTGATGAGTGAGAGTCATGAGGAACGCTGTGCTTCTCCCTTGCTTCTGGCTGTGGTGGCTCCACGGGATTAAGAGGAGCGAAAAGAAAACCTTATTTTTATCTGATGGTTTTGATGACACTACCGAGTTCACACAGGGGCCAGTGAAGTATTTTTAAGTGGTGGCATTCCTGAGAGCAGATTTTTAGCTCCAAAGGTCCCCCAGCAATGCCATGTTCCCTCTGGCTCCTAAAAAGGGGTATGTGCGTTCATGCTTCATATTTTTAAAGGCCACTGCCAATTCACTTTTTAAACTCTGGTGTCAGTACTCAGCAAAGGGAGATGTTCTTTTGCCTTCAGATGACTTCATGAAAGAATGCTGCCCTGGTACAGGAGCTCTGGAGACTGGGATTATATTATATGAGAAAAATGTATTTTGGGCAGACTAAATATGTAGATATCTGTTTGCGCCTGGTTAGTGAGGCACATGAAGTTAGCAAACATACGAGTATGTGCTACCATAATACCCTTTTCATCTGCATCAGTGTTTATCTCAAGTTTCATTGGTTCCAGATATACACAGCCTTTCAGTTTTAGTGCTGGTTTCAGGTTTACTATGGCTGCGTTATAGTCACAAAACTATGGTGTCTCTATAGTAAGACACTGATCTTTAACTGCTGTTGGTATTTAGTATTTGCTCTAGTATTTGATTTACTTTGTGATTCCTATTCCCTGCATTACTTTAAAAATAGCTAGATTTGTATTTGCTTTTGCTAGTGTCTATTTAAAACCTCACTCATGTTACTATTAATATCTAGCATCACACAAGTCCAAAAGCACCACTGTCCTTATGCAGAATCCTTCGTTTTCTTTTGGTCATTAAAATGCTGCAGATCAGTTACCAGCAGAAGCCCATTTGCTTGCTTGCTTGCTTTTTTAGAAAAAATCCAAAAGGCATCTAACAAATATTCTCAATATTCAGATGTGCTTTTTCTTAGAATGAAAAAAGTGTCTACACATTTTGATTTATAAATCTGGTTTTGTCATATTGCACTTTCCAAAGCTAATCCAGGCCCCAATGTCCTCAGACGCTGACATGGGGTAATGCAACTTCTGCTGAAGTCTGCCAAGTGCCAACTGGTGACAAAGCAAAATGATGCCCTGAGCAGTTGCAAATACCTATAAAGAGCTATCTGACTGAATTTCATTATTTTGAAAAGCCATGACATGACTTTTCAAGATGCTCGATCAAAGGGAGAGCTTCCTCTAGCAACGGAACAAAATACCCCATAGTCTAAAACTGCATATTGAAGCATTTTGTAGAAACAGCACTGAAGGTCGAGAGGCAGAGTATGGAGAAAAGAAAAAAGATTCTCCATGGAGGCCCAGGCGTAGATACTGATATTACTCTCTGTGGGGCAGGTCTGACTGCAGCACTCATGCGAAGCTTAGGATGCAGGTGACACATACCTTAGTCAGTATAACACTTCACCTTTAGCCAGTGGCTTGGCTGGGTGTCTTCTGCCAGTGGCAGGGACAGGTGGTGCCTTACTCACCAAAACAGCAGGAGCTGGGGCACACAGGCTCCAGGTGAAGGGTGAAGATGGACTGGGGTACTTTGGTGCACATAGCTGAAAGTTTGAGTTGAAAACTGAGATCTTCACAATGTTGCTTGTGAAGAGAAGACAAAAACATTTTGTTGAACTCAGAAGATGTGAGGAACTCTCATCAGTTTTATTAGGTTATATAAAGATATGAGACTTATAGTTTGAACTCTGGAAACTGTGCAGCAACAGTAATACTTTGACCCCAGTACCTATGCCAGCATGGCTTGAAGTGTGCATTAGGGGCTCATTCTGCAACCTCTGTGTGTAATGGACTTTGGTGGGCACAACACTTCTTTCATTGGTGTAATTTGACTTCAGGGAAGTCACTGCTGATTTAATCTAGCCATAACTGAGATGAGGCCCAAGCCTCCTGTTTGTAAGACGTTCGAGGAATATACTTAGTATGCATTATGGGTATGTGTATAGGTGTATTTATGTATATGCACATGGAAATGTATGTACACTATTTCTCTACATGATGGTTACATCCTTAGTTCTGTAATTGGCACTACTATAGTGGTGTCCAAAAAGATATGCTGATTTACCTCAGCACAGGATATGGCCTCTGATATTCTAGTGTCTAAGAGAGTCCCTTTTATTAACAGCATTATTGCAAGGAAGAAATAAATTTACTGTGTCCCAAGAGCATAGGAAGAGGATAATTGCTTCTCTCCAGATTTCAGACTAACGCCAACTCCTCCTCACAAGTGAAGTGTGAACATTTCATTTCCAAAGCAGCATCTATACCTCCAGTTTCCCTCTAGCTCGAGTTGGTTTTGCAAACAGCCTGGCAAGTTTCTTGTTTACCAAATGCAGCAAAAGGTTCAGCTGGAGTTCTCTGCCCCAGTCCCTTGAATTCAGGAGCATGTCACAGCCTATGCTGGGGAAGCAGGATAAATAACCACGAACTGGGGAGAAGCAGTAGCAGTCCCCATGGTTTCCTACTAATCTCCTCCCTCCCATGTGCATGCATACTCACACACCACATGTGAAGAGCTCCCATGGGGACTTCCACAAGGTGTGGAGATGAGTGTGAGCAAGACGCACTGGCATGGACCTGCTGTTTCCCACTGCTGGACAATGACTGGCATCCACAGTGCTCAGCTTTTCTTTTACCCCAGGGCAACAAAGGAGGCACTTGTACCACTCAAGGTGAAGGCTGTTCTCATTTTATAATCCCTTACTAATACAGAGGAGCTGGTGGCAGTAATGGAGTGTTGGAAGCAGCTAAATACAGACGAGGGTGGCACTGATTCAGTTGGGGTGTTTGTAGCTCACAGTCTTGTTAAAACAATCTCTGGAAGTGGAATGGAGGAGCATGGTGATGGCTCACAGGTGTGCCTCCTCTACAAGCAGGACCAGATCCTCCCTCTTCACAGAGCAAGGGAGGCTTTGTATGCTGCGGAAGGGGATGCAGGCTGTGACACCCAGGGTGTGCCAAGGAACATAGGGAGGTGACCTGCTGCCTCACCGTCACCTAAGGGACAAGGAGGTCCTTAGCAAGCCCTGTGGCCCTGAGGCTTAGTGTGACATGGCCAGGTATTTAATCTCAGAGGAAATGGGGAAGCACATGGGTTAGTCAGCTGGGAGCTTATCAGGGGAGGCGGTAAAGTGAGTGTGAGAAAAGGGAAAAATAGGGGTGAATAGGAGGGCTTGGTTTGCCCTGCTCCCAGACCTAGGCAAGCAGGTTCTCTTCACTGAGGTGGGACAGAATGACTGGTTTATCTCACCTTTTCAGTCTCTAACCTCTGCCACTACAATGGTGTAAGATGGGTGCTGGGGCTGCTGGAAGAAAGAGAATCTATTTGGTAGGATACAATACAACAGGAACTGACATGCATTTTAGTCTCTATAAAAAGTAGAATTGCTTTTAGGGATAGCACTGATAAATCCTATGTACTTTTGCTTCCAGGAAGACCTTTAAAAATCATCTGCTTCTGGGGTTGCTCATAGAGTTAATACAAGACAAGGGAGACAGTGGTGAGGATCTGGCCTCTGGTAGCAACAGATCTGATGGCCCTTTTGTTCAAACAGAGGAGGAATGACAGGATCTCCTGGTCCTGCCAGGACTGGAGGTGCGCTCCCCCCATGCACAAATGTGGCTGGTGGGCTTAGCATTCAAAAACGAAAACTGAGGCAATTGATAAATGGGATAGAAACCACCAGTTACCTTACTTCTTAATAATTAACTGGAAGTCCTTTGATGAACTTAGTACCTGAGTGTGGAATTTGGAATCTGACCTTTACTACATCTAGATAAACAGTGTGGCCAGCCCCGAGTCTCTCTTGGAAGGCACCCCTCCACTCTCAGCAGCGCACTTCTTGGAGGCTCTCACACTTCCATGCTGCAGTCAGAAGCTCACTGGAGTCCAGCATGATTCTTCTTACTGTGCTGTTCCTTTGCATCATTTCCACCTACTCAGCCTCTGTTAAAGGTAGGTCTGTACCGGGCTTGATTCAGCTTTTGGCTCAGCTGAGGCATAACCACTATGTGTATGCAGGTCTGTTTTGCATCAAAAATTATCATCTTTACTTATCCATCCTTGAGTAATACAAACGCATTTAGTAATTACAAAGGTTTAGGCACTTGTGGCATTCATGTCAGCGGGGGAGATAGAGGAGTGTTTTCAGGTGCACAGGGCCAGCAGTGTGAGCCAGGAGACTGAGGATCTTGACCTTGCTTAGTCAGGACATGCTGTGGGGGCACCAACTAGAAAGAGACTATTCACACACTCAAAAGTTAAACACACAGAAGGGCTTTGGTGGAGCAGAGCCAGGAAGTGCTCAGGGCTCTCCAGGTTTCAGCTTCTGAGCAGTTGAATCGGCTACCTCTAAAGTCAGTAACAAGCATCCCGTTAATTTCATGGGAAGCTTGCTCTGCAATAAGTCATGAAAACCTGGATGTCTGCACAAGCTCTGGGAGCAGGGGTTTACTCAGGTGTGCTGACAAAGGTCAAGGGTATGAAATCTGGAGACTGCCCACTTCAGCAGTGGCAGTGTATGAAACAAGGAAATATGTCTTTAGTAGTGGTCCTTTGTGTACAACCTGACATTAAATTTAGAGGAGCAAAAACCTTAAAACATGACCCAACACCTAGTTTTTGGTTTAACGAGTATGTCCATATTATGATGAGGAGCAAGGAGGGGGCATGCCATCCTGGGTTCAACTATTAAAAAGGCTGTAGAGCTGCTCTCATGGGTGCCTCCCTCTGCTCCCTGCAGGGCATCCAGGACACTGTGTCAGTGTAATCACACAGCAGTAACTTTCCTCCCTACGTCCATACTAGCTTACGACAGGAGGTGTAAAGCAGAGAAGTTTGCAGGTAGTTCCTCTACCCATGAGTGTAATGCCAAGTAATGATTATGGCTAGATACTGATGTGCCATATTTCTGGTACCTGCTTGTCCCAGCTTCTCCTTAACATCAGTTAAGCAAAGCTCCTTCTTGGTATGAAGTAATATTTCCTTGTCACTTCACATCACCAGGATACCCAGCAAGGATTTTCTCATTAATTAATGAGTCCTCCCTTCAGCTCTGCCAGGTCTTCTCTCACTCTTGTGCAGAGAGATTGAGCTAATTTACTGGCCCAAGGCCCTGGTGCTTCAGTGACAGAGCTGGGATTAGGATGAGTGTTTTACCTTTCCACCAGGCCATGCTGCGTTTTGGAAATATGGAAGGAATATTCTTTGCAAGTCAGCTAGATCAGCTCACATGAAATTTTTTTACTTCAGTTCCACTTGAAAAGTATGTTCAAAGAAACGGATGGGGTTTGCTTTTAAAGCTATCCAGTATCAGAAACAGTGGCAAATATAATTTATGAAGGTAGAGCTAGCAAGTAGTTAGAGACACACATGCTGTGCATGCCATATATATTAATAAAAGGCACAGGGCTTGACAGCTGTCTCTACTCATGCAGTGTAACCTTCTGTATTATACAGTATCATGATTTAATTATAGACTTGGCATGTTACCCTTAATGACAGACACTTAACATTACTAGTCAAACTATGTGTTATGCACTCCACCTTGAAAGCAGGCACTTCTGACCCCAAGAGAGCATGGCCAATTGCAAGTCTTATGTCCATCTCTCCTTCCTTCTCAGTCAGTGGGACATTTGCTATCAGCTGAAATGGTAATTGCTGTACAGGCGGCATGGATTCCAGTGCTGTGCTGAATACAAAGGAAAGAGCTTCTAAATGCAGGTTTTTAAAGAAAAGTTTCTATCAAAGGTGTAGGAATATAACTTTTTAAATAGTACAGGTGTTTCCTTCATGAAAGATGGTATGAAAATTTAGTTATGCTGTTTTGAATACTGGTTCTGGGAAGTGACACTGTGTCTCTGTCCCTCAGCCACCAATATCCCCCTTGCCTCTCAAACTGACCACATTATCCAATTGTCTCTCTTGGCTTCCCCATTTGCACTGGGGTAAGTGCTAACCCCTTGGGAACTGCTTTACCTCTGCTGCTTCTCTTATCATGATCCACTGCTGGCTTACCCTTTTCCATCAATGAGACCAGTCTTGCAAACAAAAGCGTCTTCTGTCCTGGCTCCTGCAGTATTTTCCACAAATGAAATGGTGAAAGCTTTCAGAACTTAATCTTCTTTTAGCTCCCAGAAATACTTTGTGATTATTTATCTCTTCCATGACATTTGCAAGAAGCTGCTGTGTCATTTGCTCACCTATTTCCTTCAGGAGTGAGAAGCTCTTTTCTACATGGGGACCAGCAAATGCTAAAAGGGAGGAAGAGGGAAGGAACACTTGAAAACGGGAAAAAGATCTATAGGTTGAGATGTGGGAAGTGGGTGGGTGAAAGATGCTTTTAACTGAAAAAAAGAAAGGGAGCAAAACCACAAACATCCACCTTAACTACTAAGACACATGTCTGTGAGCACCTGGATAATTTTTCTTGGACATGCTTGCCCTCCACCTCTTGTCTTTAGATGGGACTGTATCACCCTCTGTGTTTAGAAAGCACCTAGTGGGTGGCATTCATAAAACCTCAGCTGATATTAAATCATCAGCACTGCCATTTCTGCTGCAAATGAAGGACATTTTGAGCCAGGGGGCAACCAGCTCCAAGGTACAGCAAGGAACCACGGATGATGTTCCAGAAAGGCGCAGCCACCTCTGGGCAAGCACTGAGCACACTCTGCTCTCAAGGGCAATGTAGCTTCAAAACTGATAGGAGTGAGAGGAACTGGGAAAGGGGTTAGGAAATTCACAGTAAACTGAGGGAAGAGTTTTATACCTCTTGGTCACTTTGTTTTGAAGCAGATGCACAAGACATGCAAACCCAGAAAAGCCCTGTCATGCCAACATTAATGCTTCAGCCTCCCTGAAAAAAAAAATGAGCTGTACCTCATGCAAACAGGCTGCTCTCCCTGGGTTACCAAATTTGCTGTGCCACATCTCCAGCAGGCGTGAAGCATATGTCAGTTTAGTTTGATGTAGCTTTGCCAATTTACGCAATTTACAGACCAAACATGGTGGGGTGACCATTTTCATCAGGGAAAGGTTCTATAAAGCTGACCTTCATCTACTGCTATGAACAGGGGAAGAAAGCAAACGAAACCTTAAGAAAGGGGGTTTTGGACCCTTGGAAGACTGCAGAATATATCCATCCAGCCATGATGGAACTATACTATGCACTATACCTACCTAATTGGGATTTAAAATCTGAGAGTGAAATAAGGCTTTGATTTTCTTTTTTACCAATACAGTGATTTGTAATTTATTTAGCAGAGTCAAATAAAACACTAAGGGACACGGCATAAATCAAGATAGGCTGCTGATTCTCTGCAAGGGACTTTAAACACACTGATTACATTACAGCATGCTTAAGAATTTGTCTTGAGATATTTCGATAGATTATATTTTTTCCCTGCACTTGTCATAAGACTGAGATGCATCTCCTTGAGGACAGCACTTTGCTTTTCTTAGATTAACTCTGTTATCATTTCTGCTCTGTACTTTCTGAACTCCGTGAAGAAATTCCCAATGGATTCAGTGGTTCAGCATTTGGGACTGAGAGGCTAGTGCCGTGCTGCTTACAGATAGCACCTAAGGTCACCGTATGTGTATTTGCTTTGTGGATGTAAGAGCACTTTGTGTTCAGCCAGCCTCTCCTCTTTTTCCTTCCCTCTACTCACTTCGCCAGTTTTTCATATCTGGAAGAGACCTTTGTAGCCATCCACACCAGCGGAGGGAAGCCCTTGAAAGGAGTGAAAAGGGATGTTATGTATACTCTTCATGACAAAATATTTGAAGGGTATTCAAGAAGAAATTGATTTTCCTTAAACAAAGATTTTAGGGGCACGGTCTTAATTCCTGTGCCTGAGGCTGGGTAGAGTTGTGACACTGGTGCCACACATTCCCCACGTGGCTGTGCATGAGGCAAAAGAAAGAGAAGATAGGAAATAGTGTGGTAGTAAGCAGTTTGATGAAGGAAAAATATAAGTAATTTGTATACTACAGATTTCATTTACAGTAACAAGAGTGCAACTGAATCCCTAAGGAACAGTCTGAGTTGTTAATGCAGATGGAAATGGCACCATAAATTGTGTATGCAAATTGCATTTATGCTAGAATTTGGCTTTTATATCCCTTAAATACATCAGTTAGCAGCAGAAGCACAGCTAAAGGGACAATTCTTTAGTTTAAAGAACAAGGGCTTAATTACTTAATCTAAAAATATTTTCCCAATATCTTCATTACATTCCTATCTCCCCCAAGTAAAACTCAATGGAAAGATTGCCAATAAATGTGAAATAGATGCAGAGAGCAATTTCTGTTGGCTCCAACAGATTACATTAGTGCATTTCAAATTGCTAAGCACACAAATTGCATGATTAGTTACAGTATTTGGAGCTGCAGATAATTTTGGATCAATTTCTAACTCTAGTATATCTGAAGTAAAGAATTTTCTTTTATTTATATAAGTGTAGAGATAGAACAAAGGATTTTCTGTTCGTTCTTATCTTAAATATATGGGATTAGTGTAAACTTAATCATGAAAATCCCCCTGCTGCTCCAGTGGGACAAGCCTCTGTGGTTAAGGGTAGCAGGTTCAGTCCCATAAATTTTTTGTTGGCAACTAATTTTTTCATTTTTCTAAAGCTGTTTCTTAGAGAAAATAACAGATTATGTGAGTCAGTCAATTCTGAAACACTGTTTTTGCTTCCTGAACAGGGCACACTACTGGACCAAGCTTAAATAATGACAAGCTATATAAATTTTCTTACTCAACTGAAGTGTATGTTGATCGTGTGAAAGCATCACTGCAGAAAAGTGCAGGATACTGTCTTTCTTCTGGTGTGGATGTCAATCTCTTATGGAGAAACCCAGAGAATGATGATGACCAGTTGGTCAAAGTTACGGTAATGAATGCCATTAGACAACTTAAATCATGCCCATTTATCTAACTGCAAATCTAATCTTGAAGAACTCATTTTCAGAAGATGAGCTAAACATTTTATTCTTCTTATCACCTACAACCAGTTTCTTCAATAAGCTGATTCATATAGAATAAGACTCACAAGAAAATACCTAACATCATAAGCCAGAACTTCAGAATATCTCCTGTATTTTGAAGTGGCTTCATACAGCTTCTACAGTTTCAAACAACTGATGTGCAAGCACCTACCGAGGGACAATAGGTTATCTGAAATTCTCAGTTCTAGCTGAAAATCATGACATTTGCTAAATACAAACTGGGTTTGGTACTTAGTTTTATGGTGAATTTTTCTGCCACTAATTTCCCCAGTGGTAAGTGCTGGTTTCTTTTGAAAACATATACATAGTAATAATGCAAGGTTAATGATCAGAACCAGAAATGAAAACCAAAAAAGATGTATTAAGTGATTTAGCTTACCCCAGGCCAATGCTAGGCTGCTCTCTACACATATTTTCTCTGCTTTTACTTTGCTAGATAAAAGATGTTCAAGTTGAAAATGTGAATGAACGTCCAGCTGCTAAAAACATCTTCAAAGGAAAAAACACGGAGAAGATCATTGGGAAAGAATATCTGCAAGCTTTACAGAGGCCTATGGTTCTTGAGCTTGTCCGTGGAAAAGTAAGACCCTGTCTTTTAAAATTCAATCCCTAAGGAAATCTGAGACAAATCTTTTCTTACAGGCTTGGAGAATTCACTATCCTTTCAGTGTTCTTAATATGCCGTAGTGTCTTATCATTCTATGTAGAATGTTTGGGGTTGGAAGGGACCTTAAAGCTCATCTAGTTCCAACCTGCTAGGGGCAGGGACACCTCCCACTAGACCAGGTTGCTCAAAGCCCCTTCCAGCCTGGCCTTGAACACTTCCAAGGATGGGGCATTGACAAACTTCTCTGGGCAACCTGTTCCAGTATCTCACCATTCTCATAGCAAATGAAACACTATAGTTTAGAATAGACTGTAATTCACCTGTACAAGGGGCCCTTCCAGCCCAAGCCTCTTGTGCACTGAGAACACCATACATTATGGAAGTAAACAGCCACAAATATGGGGGTACACATATAGATACATGCATAGTTGCTATGTAAGACACGTGCTGTTGACTCCAGTGAGGCCAGGATTTTATCCAAGCTCTGAAGGCAGAAAAGGAGATACAGTTTGTGATGAGGGAGGTTATACTGAGTCTGTGAGGAACAGTGTTAATCACTTTAAACCCTTATCAAATATTTTAGAATGCTAGCTTTTCCCACCTCTCTGGCTTGATTACTTACTTCAGTGTCAGCTGCAGTTTCAACAGTCCTGAGTTAATGAGCTTGATGCTAAAAGAATGATGGCTTTTCATGTTGCTCCTCCACTGGGAAACTGTCTTCAAAATTCAGAAGAGAAGGGACACTGAGGAGGTGTGTTTCAGTGGGTGTCTGGGTTTTGCAGCCTTCCCTGACAAATCACTGAAGCACCATCCCCATGTTCAGTTGCAGCTCACACAGTCCCAGTTTCACTCAGAAGTAAATACATTTCCCCCTTTTTTTCCCTGTGGAGCTGCTGACTTGTCCCCTTGCACTTAGCCTACTGCTCTGGCCAGGTGGTGGCAAGGCTTGAGCCATGGCTGCTCCTGCCTCCTCTCTATGCTCCTTCCCCCTCTCATTGCTTGTTGTTAGGCCAACAGCCGTGTTTTCTCCTCTGCAGCCCAAGCAATTCTCAGCAGGTGGGACGTGGGTAGAGGAGCACTGAGAAAAGGAGGAAGGTTGAAGGTCACACTCCCTCTTCTCTTCTGCAGAGCAGAGTGAGGGCTGTGACATCCTATCCCACAGCGTCT
Source organism: Pezoporus occidentalis (assembly GCF_034315485.1). Taxonomy (NCBI): domain Eukaryota; kingdom Metazoa; phylum Chordata; class Aves; order Psittaciformes; family Psittacidae; genus Pezoporus; species Pezoporus occidentalis. The sequence goes on from NW_026915866.1 coordinate 6,711,672, forward strand.
TTACCTCCTGCTGTAAATAGGCACTGAGCACATACCCTGGCCACCAGCTCAGCCTACTGAATTGCAGCTGCTATCAGGCCTGCTCAGTAACTTTCAGACTCAACCTTGTCATCAATTTTACACAACATAAAAAGAAACAGGACAGCACTGGCTCCCAACAGTACTCATCCCTAAATGAGAACAGAGGCATCAGAACACCACAGTCAAAATACATCTGTTCCTAATACACTAAGCAATTCACACTAGACTAAGATTGAGATACAGTATTAAAAACTTGTGCTTTTTCTCTGGTAAAAGTATCTGTGCATTCCTTTTATGATTTCTCTGTGGTATGATACTTTCATCCCTGGCATGGTGATTTCACTTTCCAGGATTACCCTGAGATAACACACTGATTGTACTTACAGTTCTTGAAAAAAACAGAGCACTTTTAAAGCACCTTGAATGCAAAGTGGAGGTGCAAAGTCTTCTTACCATAGGAAAGGCTCAAGCACAACAGGTGACCCATGGAAGTGCAAAGGTTGTGATGCATTTGACACGTCATTTAAGCCATTCTAACTGTAATTTACCTGTGATTCATTCTGGGTTTTTGTAATCTGTGACTAAAGTGCAATAGATATTATGCCCCTGTGAGGAAGGATTATCTGAAGAGCATGTAGAAAAATGAGTCACTTGTGCAATTATGTGAAGTTTCCCATTTACCTTCTCAATTATCTCTAATTAACATGAGGAAACTGTACTTAGGTACAGCTGAAGCCCTAAATATGTTTGTACTGTTATTGCCAGGCCTTGCAGCCCCTGGAATTTGTTTAAATAAGGGCAATGGGTCCAAATTCAGCTTCCCAATCAGAAAAAAAAAAACTAAAGGGAGTTTTTCTAGAAAGGATCCTCACTATTACTTTCTCATTTAACCAAATTTGTAATATACTTGGATTTTATTCCTACAGGTCAAAAACTTCTACTCATATGAAAATGAACCTGCTTTTACTCAAAATATTAAGAGAGGTCTGGCAAGCCTTTTCCAGCTGCAGCTGCACTCTGGTCCTGCCCATGAGGTATGGTGCTAAATGTGGCAAGATAACCATCATCAAAGAAAAAGGCAGAGCCCAATCTGCTCTGAAAGACAGACCTGTGGTTCCTGGTAACTTCAGAAGGCATGTGACAGAAATCAGCTCTTTGACTGGATTTGAGGTTGGGGATGTAAAGACAGTCTTCTGAATATTTGGTGACACAAGTCACATTGCTGCACTTAACGTAAAGAATCGGTGAAAATCCATTTTCAATTCTTTTGTCAGTTTAGCAGAATTTGGTAATAAACCAACTTAAACTAGGTCACTGTAACTGATAAACTCAAACAGTGCAGCATCTCTGGTGCAGGATTCCAACAGTGGAGAAAATTGTTCATCTTTAGAAGGTCCAAAAGGTAAATTCAAGAAATTATTGTAATCTGACTCTTTTTTCTCCAAGGTGGACATATCTGGGAAGTGCAATACTACTTACCATGTGAGGCAAGATCAAGTGACTAAAATAAAAGACCTTGCCTCCTGTGAAATAGAAAAACAAGGATTTACCAGCCACAACCGGGTATGATTTCTTTAACAAAATAAAATCCGTTCTGCCTATTTAAAATATATTTTAGTAGCTATTACTCATTTTCTCAAAAGTTCTAGTTCAAATTCTACATGTGCATCTAGTAGTATTACTAGAACAAATTTCATAGGTAGTACCAATGGGGAGAACAGGGGATGGATTCTCCTCTCTTGAATGGATTCAAATGGTTTTGTGTAAAACACCTTGGCTCAGCTGACATTAAGTACAGCATGCAAATTCACATAATTTCTTTGCTCTCATCTATAACATATTTTAGTTTCTATGAAGATTTACGGCACTTTTGTGCTGACTGTAGTCAAGTTTTAATTGATATGAGGCTTCATTTCCTTTGGGGGAAAACACTAGGTACAGTCACAGTCATAGTGAAAAGAGTAATCTTTCTCCCAGTTGCTAAGTCACAGTATTTAGTCTACACAATAAATGCCAGGCAAGATGCTGACTCCTGAATGGAGCCCTCTCAGGTTTGTCTGGAAGATCAGAGGCTTCCCTAATTCACAGGTGTAATGTAGATGTGCAATACAGGTAACTGAAGCCCTTCTATGGCCTTAATGGTCCTCCGCTACTAGTAAACTCCTTTCTAACCAGTTACTACTGAATGCCAGCTGGACAGGTGCTGAAGGCACTGAGATTCTCTGCATCAGAAACTGACCTTCCTCGGCTCAGAGAAGTACAAAGGTAGCATGTCCTCTCTTAATAAACTGCCTTAACACTATGACTGAATTCCTGATTTTCACATTTGCCACAAAGACTTCACTTTGTTTACAAACAGATCAAGCAAGGTGGCTGGCTTTGCTTCCCCCGTGTGAACATGACAATCTTATTTACAAGACATTCCCTTGGAAAAGCTTTTTATCTCATTTAAGATGTTCTTATTTGCAGCCTGCTCCATTACTTTCTCCCCTCCTCTCTTTCCCCCTGTCCCCTCCCAGCACATACTGAATTTGAAACACGTAGTGCAGAAGTGAGCAGCTTCTTCTAGAAGTGAGCAGCTTCTTGACAACCTGGTATATAGGCTTAACTTGAGATGTTGTCAACCCACATGCACCTTCCTCATTAGGCTGTATTGAATTTCAAGTTTTGCCCGGATTTGGAACTGTGAGCTGTTTTCCTATTCTGTTGTTTACTGATCAGCCCTTTTCCTGGTTTATTTTCTCATTATTTTCAGATTTTAGATGTCAGTACAAAAGCCACATCTGCCACAATTTATGTGCTGGAAGACAGTTTCTTTAAATCCATTAAAGCAGAAGAAAATTATGCTTTGGCTCTGAATTCTCGACGAAAAACAGGTGCCAAAATAGTGTCAAAGTAAGTTGGGCAATTTGACTGGCACTGATAGTAGTAGGATGTTGTGGTTCTAGTCAGGTTATATATGCAGGTCTTATAGCATCAAGATCTAAACCTGTAAACTCTCCAGGTAAGGATTTAGGCCTCTTTTGTATCCATATGGTACCAGGTTCAACTTTGATTGAGGGCTATACCATACTGCAATAAGAAATAATGGCATTTGTAAGAAATTAAATGAAAACAGCTGGAATTGGCCAAAACATTTTAGGCAAGACAGTACTTCTGCATGTGTTCTGTTTCTACATCCTCTCATTTCTTAAGAAATACTTCCAATGGTTCCCTATTTCTAGCATGTGAAAGTTCAGAAGTATAGAAAACAAAATCAATCTGCATAAAAAAGGAAACAACAGTGAAACCTAAATCTGTGTTAGGCTCCACACTCCAACACTCTGGAAGTTTGGAGATACTCATGCAAGATAAATGATTCAGGTATCTTCTTAGTATTATGATATTAAAAAATGTACATTCAGACTCTCACTTTCCAGATCTTCTTATGAACAAATACATGAAACATTTCAGAATGCATATGGTTGTTTATCAGGTGCTATAAATCCATACTTGTAAAGTCTGTTGTTAGGTAATTTATGCCATATACCTCTCACAGTAATTCTGCTGGTATCAGATACTTCTGCTACCTTAAAAAAGCCATGGACTTGCCACGTTCTAACCATTTAAGATAAAACTTTATTAAATCTGTGTTGTATGTTTTTGGCCTGTGGAGGGATTTTTTGTTTCCTCTTGCCATGATTCTGCATTTCTGCTCTAACGGTTAAGTTCTAATGGTGTCTTCACTGTATGGATACACAGGCAGAGACTGGAACTGAAGTCAGTAGAAGCTGGGCCTGGACTGATCGCTGGGAAGCAAGTGGCAGGTGTTATCAAGACCTTGGACTCCAGTTACGTTGCTGTGTCACTGGTAGCAGAGCCAGTCAAATCCAAATGCAAAAAGTGTCCTTCAGTAAGTAAACACAAGCTTGTTGGACGTCAAATTGGTTGGCTGAGCAGAACAAGTGTGAAAGAACTTTCTGTCCAAACAGCCCACTAGCAGAGGTCTAACAAAGCAATATAAAATATACCCAGGAGTGGGGAGCACAGAAGTGATGCAATAGTGCTCCACCACACAAGGGTGTTTTAAGGTCAGCCTCTAAAAGTACCAACCTTTTTGTTCTCTTTCAAAGATTAAGTGCAGTATTTCTCAAGACCACTAGAAAATACGCCACCCTTTTGCTTTATCTCATCTTCTCTGACTTTGAGTTAGCAGGAGCTAATTTCCTCTGGGAAATGTAGTGATAAATTACTTTTAACATAGTTGGCCAGTGTTTAGGAACAATTCTGTCATGGAGGAGCTGAACTGCTCCTAGAAATTAAAGCTAGTTAGACATTCCTTAGGCAGGCTAATTATTTATTGGTAATATATCTAGTCTCTTCTTACTGCCCAACCGTGAAGAAAGTAATTTATTTAAAAGACTTTATAGCTGTTTTATAAATATAAAATAGGGCTTTAGTACTCTTGGCAAGTCCAATACTGTTCTCATTTTTCCCCTGGAGAAAAAACAAACAAACAAGAACTTGGGTTCTATATTTAAGACATCTAAAGACTACCAATGGCTTGGTACCATAAATGCATCATCTTTTGTTTTACTGATGCTATGCATCATAAATTAATATAAATTGCCACAGTGATTGTTAGCAAACAGTTTTAATGATATTGTGGAATGAATTTAGCAGTGGATGGGAACATCAATTTAAAGATTATTATTCTCTATCAGTTTTTGATAAGCAAGATAAGGCTTCTGTTTAGCACACATAATTTTAACCCTCTGGAGATACTCCTTATGAGCACAAATACCTTACCATACTGGAACTTGTGCTAGTTATTAGGAAGTAGCATTGCACCCTGATAATTTATGTTGTCTGATGCTTGTTGAGCTGCAGAGAAGATAAAAAACATGTGTTGGGGGAAATGAAATAGAAATGACGCTGCATGCGTGCTGGAACAGTTCTGAGCAGGGAACATCAAGGGATCTTAAAAGAGCAGGGACAGGTGCTTTTTCCCTGACTCTGTCCATCGAGGATTGTGCTGACCAATTTGTCACTTGGAACCAAGTTTGTCATAATAGTTATAATTTCCAGACCAAGATAACAAACATAGGGTATAATTCCAGAGCACTGCCTGGGGACTGAGCTATACCATTATAAACCTAATGGCATGATGAGAATGAAGTCCTGCTTTCTCACTGTATTTTACAGTAGCTGCTATGAAAAGATGGCATCTATAAACAGAACACTGTATCCAAAGCAGCAACATAACATTTGGTACTTATATATCATGGTATACATTAATGCCATGCTGACATGGTATGCTAAGAGTTTTATGTTTTCAAAACCCTTTTAAAATCATAACAGGTCTTATGTCTATCTTTCTGAATTTGGTAAAATAACCATTACTGTTCCCACTTCACAGACGGCAGCATTAGCTTATGTGATGTTACGGCCAACATTTACATTTAAATTTAGGCCCAGATTTCTGTGTTCAGACATCATAAAGTGTGCTCTTTTCACACGAGCTCATGATTGTTACATTTTTTTGTGCTCCTGGTTCCTGCGAGAACGGATGCTTGCCCCAAAATAAGGTGGGTTTGTTCTGTCTTGTGCAGCCAGCCTTTGTAGGTTTGTAAAGCAGCTGTCAGGTACTGACATTCAAAACCAAGTCCTGCTTAGTTTAGGATCTCTTGTTTTGTCTTGAATTTTCCTGGAGTATCCACAAAACCTCTGGTCTGACCCCTCTGTTCCTGACAGAGATTTTTGTCCGAGCTCAGCTGAGTTCCCATGTGGAAGTGCATGCATCTGTCCCTGAATCTTTGGGGTATTCAATCCACACTGCCTGACATTCACATCAGCAGAATGAGGCTCCTTGCAAAAGTCAGTTGTGAATGCTGTTTTTTAAAATCATGGTTACTGCAGGAGATGGCTGCTGCTCCTTGTGGCCGATGAATGGCTACAGCACCCCTCCCAAAGAGGAAGACTTGACCTTCACTCTCTTTTGCTTGAGATGGCTTCAACTCACATCTCCCACCTTGGTGTCTCTAGGGTACGGGCTAAGCTGACTCAGAGGAGCCCACACAGCTGGGCTCTGCACAGGAGGAAATATAGGATCAGTGAGGTTACAGATTTTTTGCTGGGCTATGGTGCAACTTCAACATGGGGAATAGAAAGTGCCCCCCCCCTCCATGTTTATCCAATTTCAGCTTATAATAGCCACACTGACCTTGGTGCTAAGTATTAATCACCAGTTGAGGTTAACAGGCCCATCTGTGCCTCAGAACAGGAGCTCCTCCCAGCTGGTCATTAATCCTCAGGAAATATCCTATGTCTCAATCATTGTTGCCTAATTATTGTTTGTTACAGTTGATGGAAGTTGCACTCTGTACTGCTGAATGATACTTCTATTTGTGGGCAGGTTCAAGTGCCATTGCCTAATACAAAACCCTTGAAGAGAGGAAGTATTTTCATAAAGGTCAAATGGCTGTTAGTGTTATTTCCCACTTGGGAAAACTGCAGTAAAAAATGCTGCAAAGAACAGCTGAGTTTTCACCAAGGAATGTTCTTGATAATTTGAGATAACAGCGGCAAAGGCAAGTGAGAGAGGAAAGGTCAAAATACCTGCACTGGTTTCTTATGGGACTGTGTCTGGAAGAACATATAGGTGCTTTGGTACCATATTGGCTCATTCAGGTCAAAAATGTGGTGCATGGAATAAATATAGCAGCAACATATGATGAGGCCAATACCTGTTCTAATGCCATCTTACCTATCATTTCGTATAATAACCACAAATCTCTCCCCATCTTATGCAGGTTTATGAATGAAAAATGGGAAGTACTTGCGGGACATTTATTCCTGTTCCATAGTAACCACTTAAAAATTACCATCTTCTAAGAAAATATGATTACTTTGTGAATTGGGAATTGTGCATCTCCCAATCTAAAAAACATTCTGTAGGAGAAAATGGAAATGGAAGGCAAACACTGTATTCACCAGAAAGCACAGTAAATTTTCAAGAGAAGATAATTCACCTTATTGTAGTTGCAGTATAAATAATCAGGTTTTGTTCCAAAGTAGGTTGCATTTAAGGCAATGTATGTTATCAGGAAAATACTAAAGTGTGTGAAGAGTGAAAGCTATAGAAAGGTTTCAAAAATATTTGTGCTGAGGTATCATAAATAATACTTAGCTAAAGGATGAGCAAGCTATTGAATTTCAGCTAATTTGAGCAATAGCTGGCCCACATATCTGCATTTAGTAATTCTGATTTTGAGAACTGAAACCACAATCTAAGAAACTTGATATAATGTGAATTATTTTGCAGCTTTCTGAACACTGGAAGAGCATCAGAGAACAAATGTATCCTGAAAAACTCTCCAAAGCTGAAGCAGCTAAAAGCTTTTTGTCCTTCATTCAGAACATCAGAAAAGCTACGAAAGAGGAGATACTGCAAGTTATTAGAAGTGAAAACAAAGAACTTCTGTAAGTCATTATGAGCAAGCTTTCAAAAGGTTTAAGTTACTGAAAACTGCAGAAGGACAAATTGCATGCAAAGAGATTCAATTATACTGGTGATGTCCTAGCAATGCAAACCCAGTATTCAGTATTGTGTACAGGAACAGGATTTTTTTCTTAAGCTGTGCTTGTTCCTGTGCTATAATATGAGCAGTGTGCTGCAAATATCTACAGATACAATATCTGTATCTGTAGATTGTATCTACAATACACAGCGAACATGCTTTGTAGTTTACCCGAAAGTTCTCATCCTGACTGCTTGTTCTGAAACACTCTGTAACTTGTTCTTGACTTGCCCATTTGTTTCCTTCAAATGGAAATACAGCCAACCAGTTCATGCCTCGTTATTGTCCTAATATTAGAGTTTGGGTGTGAGCAGCATATGCACCTAGGCTTGGGGGTTGGAAAGCATTTCCGAGTATCCCACCATACAGTCAGTATCTTTCAAATTATAGCAGTTGTTAATAACGGAGATAAACCTGAGAGTAACTCAGATAGTGTCGAAGCCTGCTCTCTAATTGTCACTGTGTATGTAGAAATAAAACACTCTTTTCCATTTTCAACCTTGTTCTCTAAACTTTAAGACACCCTGGATAGTTCTGGGGTTTTTAATACTTTCTTTATCCCATATTTGCATACATTCAAATATTAGCATCCATGGATATGAACAATTTCTGGAGTACATTTACCATTTTGAGGAGGAAGAATTCAGGGATACAGTTTTTTTCCAACAAGAGTAAAAAATTCTGTCTCTTACCTGCACTAAAGAGATCTTTCAGGACATTAGCTTCTTTCTTTCTATACGAAGCAAAGTCTTTTCAGTATTCTTTAGCTCATTACAATGGTATCTTCATTTCCACTTCTGTGTAGCCCGCAGATAGTGGATGCCGTAACCTCTGCTCAGACCCCAGAATCACTGGAAGCCATACTGGAGTTTCTTGACTTTAAGGATGAAAGCACTTCTCTCCTGCAGGAGCGATTCCTGTATGCTTGTGGATTTGCTTCTCACCCCACTGAAACGCTCCTGAAATCTTTAACTGTAAGTCAAAGCATAAAACAAATACAATGCAGTTAATACTCTTGAGCCTTATCCCTGTCAAAGGGGATGGGAAAAAGAAATGACTGTTCCTGTTTCCAGTTTTCCTTTCCTTTTGCTTTTCAGAGTTAACTTCAAGTGTGCCAGTAGCATAAAGCCTGGAAACAACAAAAATGCATAAGTCCAGCCTGCAAGTCTATTTACTCTGTAAAATGTTATCAATATCTATTACTTGGAAAACAAACATGATTCTGACTTAGCAAAACTATTTGAGGATTGTTTGATTGTTGCAATCTTAAAGGCTTGTAACCATTTAATACTCTTTATTTTTAAACACAGCTTCAAAATGAATCTATTTGTAACTCAAGAAGAAAATGGCAGTCAGTTATTATGTGTAATGATAGAGCAGTGCTCTGCTTAGCCTGAGCCCGGGCCCTTGTAGTCATCCCTGCCTTTGCATTGCACTGATGTTCACAGGAAGTGAGGGAGGTTATTCAGCCCACTACAGACTGTGGTTCATCGTATTCAGAGAGACTCACAGCATTGCTTTTGCATAACAGGCTAAGTTCAAGGAGGATATTGCAAATGAAGAAATAAGAGAAACTCTTGTCACTGTCATGGGAGCACTCATCAGGAAGCTGTGTGACAGAGAAGGCTGCAAGCTTCCAGTGAGTATCTGCTGTTCAAAGCTGGCCAAATTCTGCTCTGCAATGCATGTAAATTATCCCTGCTGATGTTACTGGGAGAGCATGAGAGACACGGGAAGCATATTCCCCCTGTTTTAAAATAAGCCCATAAAACCCTATGTTTGACAGATAAAGGGTTAGGGATTTGTTTATTTGTTTGATTTGAGGTTCATTTTGATTTGTTTTTTTTAATAATGACATTGATTTTATCAGCTTTAGGCTTTATTCTGGTGTCTTCCCATTTCTCCCAGTTTGCCCTTGTTTGACAGAACTTTTTGTCACTGCCTACTCTGTCAGCAGAAGCAATGCTTTTGCTTCTTTGTCCAAAAGCTTTGCATGTCCTCAGAGAAACACTGGCAAACTCAGGACCTCTTTAATATTTGCAATCATCTAGGTTATTTCAGCTCTGTGAAGAAGAAACATTGGTTCAAGTACTCAACTCTACCCCAAACATGCATAGAAGAACCAAGGAGGAAGGCTATAACCTTGACCATGGATTGAGTAGATGCCGGGGATCAGACAAGGCACTGCTACCTGCTAGATCTGTGCTGTTTGGGATTGCAGCACACTGCTGGAAAGACACAGAGCACCTGAATGCCTCTAAGGAGTCCATTTTTCCTTCCCCTGTTAATTGCCAAGTGCTCTTACAACATTATGTTATGAAGCACTAATGAACACTTTTCTTGCATTTTTTTGTGGGGACATGTTGACCCCACAAGTAAGATCTGGGTCAGAGGAAGAGCAGCTAGCAAATGATAAACCTATAGATCAGGTGTCACCATGGATATAGCCACTTTGTTTATGCTGAAGGAAGCCATCCACATACAGTTTGCAAATTACACTTTTGCTAACTGTGCAATGGTGCTTTGGACCTAAAACATGCTAGAACCCAGCCCTGCTCCTCCTACTTCTGCAAGGGAAAAAGATAGTTTTATGATCACCATTTAAAGATGCTGTTGGCTTTCTTTAGGCTGTTGTGGAAGCCAAAAGGATGATTCTAAATAGACTGGAGAAGGCTAAGAAAGATGACAATGTGAGGATGTTCCTGCTGGCACTGAAGAATGCACTCCTTCCCGAAGCAATTCCACTGCTTCTGAAGTATGCCGAGTCAGAAGGGCCCATCAGCAATCTTGCTGCCACTGCCTTGCAGAGATATGATCCTTCTTTTCTCACCAAAGAGGTAAGAAAATATACTGCCCAAGAAAAGAAGTGCAAGAGACTGGATTAAAGATAAAGCATAAATTAACAGAGTTCATTTGTCAGTCCCACTCTTTTCAAAGATGCTCCACATGTTTTACTTTTACCTCCAGGAAATTATTTCTTAGTTTAGCTCTAGTTCCAGCCAGAAAACTCTATACATTCCTGGTTGCCAAATCCCAGCTCCCAGTCTGCCAGTGCTATTCAGCCTTTGGTTCCAGACCCACACACAGCCATTGAAGGTGGCAGGCAGTCTGCAGGGAGAACTGTTCTTTCACAAGAGCACTGCCTTCTCTGTGATGTGCAGGAGATATTAGGAACATTTGGGCACTTGCATATCCAAGCAGAATGCATGAAGTAAGGACTCTACGTCTTACCTTGTAGCCTCCAAGAGTAAGGGAAGAAATAGCGGAACATGAGGACCTGCCTCTGTGGCATTACCCTGCATCCCATTCCATAGCTGCTGCTGGCAGCTGTGAGTGAGGTTGTCAGGGTGCTGCTGTGCAGTGAACATGCTAGAGGCTGTTCTGTCAGTGGGGCTACCTGGCTTTCTATGGATTTATCTGTAACAAAGATGCGTCACAACTTCTCAGGGACATGCGGCCACCAGAGGCACAACTGAGAAAATTAATATTGCAAGATTCTTCACTTTTTTAAACTACATTGTCTGTTAACAGTCAAATCTCTCTCTTGATCTTACCACTGCTACAGTATTTTGATATTAGTGCTTCTACTTATTTACAGCCCTGCTGTGGAAATCAGTGTGGAAGGCTGCACTTGGACTGTGGCTGAGAAAACATAACAAATGCCCCACTTGCCCATGTGGTCACTGAACTACACGGCTCTTACATTCCAAAAGGACCATGAAAAAACAGGGTGCTGAAAATATATTCTTAAGTATTAGCCTTAGCTATGGAGCTAGCTTGAGCTGATATTATAAACAAGATTCCAGTCTGTACTTTGCTCAGTCATCTGTGTGAGCACTGATTGAATAATCTGTTTCCTGACCAGGTGAAGGAAACAATGAACAGGATATATCACCAGAATCGCAGAGTCCATGAAAAGACAGTGAGAACCACTGCAGCTGCTATCATCTTAAACAGTAACCCATCCTACATGGAAGTGAAAAACATCCTGCTCTCCATTGGTGAACTGCCTCTGGAAATGAACAAGTACATGCTCTCCATGATCCAAGATATACTTCACTTTGAAATGCCTTCAAGGTACATTAAGTTCAGTATAAATAAATTCAGGTCATCCTAATTTCTGTACAGAAACCCAAAGAACACACAGGTTCTCATGAATTTCTACTGTAAAATTTAAGGAGAGGATAAAAGGATGCTTCATTTTTGTGTCACTTAAAAGTATTGATATTTTAGAATAAATATCTGCATTTCAATGACATTAATTGAATAGCTATTTGCATTTTCAGAGGTGCAAATAAGAATTAGGCATCTAACTTGCATTATGGCAAGAGATGTCATCTGTTGGTCTTAATTCTTTCAGTGGGGCTCAGAAAATTCTGAACATCACAGCCCTGGTGAAAATGGTCAAAATGTCTCTTCTTCTCAACACCACTGATTTTTCAAGCAAGACCTTTGCTTGCCTTTCTGTCTATGACTGCAGAGAGTAGCTCAATTGGAAAAGATACTCTGGGTTAGGGCAGATTTTTAGTGTGAAAATGTGAGGGTTTTGAAGACCTTCTTTCCTATTGGGAACTTCAGCCTCTCTCAAATCTGGAATTTCTACAGAACAGTAATACTTCGGTACTGCAACGTTTTTGTGTCTCTGTGTTTTCGTTTGTTTGTTTGTTTTGAAATACCACAGCAAAACAATTCGGCAAGTTCTGAAGGACATGCGTACTCATAACTACGATCGCTTCGCCAAGACAGGCTCTTCCTCTGCCTACTCTGGCTATATTACACGTATGTAACCACAAAACTGCCTTTTAGCCCTGCTCATATTCCCAAACACTTGATTAATCCACTAGTTTAGTCACAGGTACCTTCTTCCTTTTTTTAATTAAGGTGGTCCAGATGTGTCATCTACATACAGTCTTGACATCCTCTATTCAGGCTCTGGCATTTTAAGGAGAAGTAACATGAACATCCGAATTTTTGACAGAAATGCTGAACTTCATGCCATCCAGGTAACTGCCACACTGTACATGAAAACTCTACCAGTATGTGGGCCTCTTCTTCCAGTTTCTAGATCAATTCAACTAATGTTTAAGTTTGCTGCACTTGGCAGAGAACAAGCCAGTAACAGGGGAAAAAGAAACTCGGAACAGCCAATAAGGCACATGTTCACATATACGAAAAGACAGGTGTTTTGTTCTGTAACATGTATCAAGTTCTGTCTCTGGTTAAAGCCTGTACTGTTAACCTGATATAATCAGTAAAAGCTTTGGGAGTTTGTTTGGGTATAACACAGAATAGAAATACAAGGAGTAGATCAAATGCATGAATCAGAGATTTAAATGAGATTAATCTATTTTGGATTTTTCTTAATGTTGCCTAGTATCTCCAATATTATAATGCTCCTAAATTTCTGCAGGACAAAAGTTGTGCAGTGGAACATCTTTGGGTTTTCCTTCCAGCTGTCTTTGGGAAACAGTCATACAGAAAAAGGAAAATCTGTTTGAAAGTAGGCTCGAGACTGTGATCTGCATTGTGGGCAAATAATTCTGCCTGCATCTAAAGGGAAGAAACATGCCATGAGATTATTCCATTTTCCATTTTTCTAACTGCTTTACTTAGTTCCTTTAAGTCTTAGCCTCATACTGTTTAATCTACAACTACATAAAATTGAGTCAGGCTCATAGACATTAAGAAAACGTGTAGGGTTGTTAACAGCTTGGATGAGGAAGAGTTTTTCAGTGATTCTGTATCACTATTGCTTCTTAGGTGGTGATTGAAGCTCAAGGTCTGGAGTCCATAATAGCTGCAACTCCTGATGAAGGCGAGGAAAACCTGGACTCCTATGCTGGCATGTCAGCCATTCTGTTCGATGTCCAGCTTAGGCCAGTTACATTTTTCCAAGGGTACGGTGATTTAATGTCTAAAATGTTCTCAGCAACTGGAGATCTCATTAACGTGGTGAAAGGACTTATCCTCCTGACAGACTACTCACAGGTACTGACAGCACACTGCTTGCTTCTTTTTCTGTCTCTTAAGCACAGATGCTCCCTCCCCCACACCATTGTTGTGGAACATCTTATTTTCTTTCTTTTTCATGCTAATATACCTGATCGATGTTACATGGGCTTCACTCACTATGAAAGCAATATAAAAGTCACAGGTATTAAAAAACAGAGTGAAATTACATGAAAAGCAATCTAGAGCAAAGGTGAGGACATGTATCATTTTAGAAAACAAAGTAACACTGAATAAAAGTGAATCCAACTGAGTTTCCTATAGAAAACTCTTATTGCTACTGCCTGTGGCCTCACCTCCCACTGTTTCTTGTAATACAGTATTGTCCCACGTGATCACCTAAAGTTTTCTCTTCACAAGTGGTCCAGAGACCAATTAGGCAATAACTGTCAGGTATGGAATGAATGAGTCACTGGTACTCAAACTTTCCCAAATAACTAACCTTCAAACAGCAATGCTCAGAGGTCCTTAACCTTATTGCTAGGCAAAACAAGGAATTAAAATGAGGATTATGTAGCTTTTATACAACTGTTATGCCAAATAGGCTGTTAATATTATGCTTAAATACAGACTCATATATTAATATAATCAGCTGCATAATGTATTACTGAAAGACAAAAATCTAAACATCTCTCTGAAAGTGCAGGGTCGGCACTTGGTTGGATATTTTTGCTCTTCCCAAACAGGAATCCCCTTAGAACCTGTGGATTTAACCATGATCAGCACTCAGCTCATGAAATATCTGCACTCAAACTTCACTTTTTTGCTTTTCCCCTTTCATTCTTGGCAAAATAAAATGCCAAAAGCAGATGATGAGAAAATCCACTCTGATCAAAATTATACTGAAATACCCCCTGCACACTGCAGCCTTCCCCTTCCTAAACCCAGCTCAGCCCCTTTATAATTATTAAAAGTCTAGAAGGCTTTCCATGTAGCCCTCTAGTTGTATGTAGTCAGCACATATTGGCTGACTAAAGTTCATTCCAACAATACTATATGGTTCACACACAGATTATTGGCAAAAGCTTTATCATGACCTATTCAACAAACAGACTGCAGAGGTGAGAAAGATAATCACGTTCAGTCCTGAGCATATGAGCATGGTGTTTACAGAACTGAATATTTCCAACTGCTGTGCATGCACTGAGCTCCATAGATACCCTGGCTGAATCAGCTGGCTGGGCACCCTGAGAGCTCTGCCAGCCAGCAGATTCTCCAGTCCTCTTCTTTGGAGAACCCCACGGAAGTCTGGGGCACATCAGGGCTGGGATTGCATCCCATTTTTAACAGCACCTGGGTGTAACATTTTCAGTCAATCACTGACTCTCTGGAAGCCTGCACAGCAGTGTGATGAGGTGGGATCCCACCTGCTTTCTCTCTTTGGTTGCCACTATCACACTTGCTGCCTAAGCTCTTTGGGAGCTTAGTGGACACAACTGGAAGTGTGTGTTCACAACCAAAAAGGCACTTGTTCTTACCTCTACACCCCACAACGACAAAAAATATTTGAAGTGCTGTTGAACACAGCTTCAGCATGAGCTGCATTTTAAACACAGCATATCTTCCTAAGAATGCTCTTACAGATAGGTTCCAGGTCAACAGCAACATCAACATGGTTTGGGCACTTCCACATCACACAGTTAAGCTTCATTGTAAGTGTCCTCACCTGTCAACCTACAGTTGAACTATGATTACAGCTGTACCAGAAAACGCTCACAGAATGGAAGTGTGAATGGTGTAACACTGGAACCAAGGAAAAACAGTGCAAGAGAGACATAATTAATCTAGCTTCTTGATAGTTAAGTACTACCTCCGCTTTCCCTGACCAGTGTGGACATACCTTGCCCATAACATAAGGCCCTTCACAAATTCATAGTGTAGACAATCAAGCCAAACATGGTTTTACCTTCTTTCGAAGACGAAAACCAGGCATGGAAAACACAGCACCCAATCTGATACCAAAACTCAGTGTGCCACAGTTGGCTGCAGTGATTTCAGAGCCAGCAAAACCCAAACATAAGATACAAACAGCACACTTGAGATTAGACTTCAGAAGGATGGCTTGGAAGCCAAGACTGGAACTTCAAAACAGGAGAAGTGAATTGTCAGAAAAAACCCTGTGTAATATTCATGTTGACATTTTTGCACTAGTGCAGCCTGAAGTTGAGAAAAGTTATTTTTAATACTACAAAAATTCTGCTTCCCTATAAGAATGTTCATTAGAATCTTTTTGCACAGAAAGACCAAAACTGAGTAGTACTTAAAGTGCTGTCAAATCTATCAAATAACTTGCCCCCCCGCTCCCCCCCCCCCCCCCCCCCCCCCAATCTTCTCACCCCAGTTATTAACTCTACAACTGCAGTAATCACAATAAGCACATTTTGGAGACATGATTTCCAAGTTAATAATGACGCTTCTAAAGCTTAGGCTCCTGCCCACCATCTGTAACATCTTTTCTCACACAACTCCACAAGCTGAAGAGTCAGAATGCATTTTTCAGTTCTCACAGAGTTCTCTGAGGGCTAAGAATGACCATCCAGAAGTTAGAATTCCCCCTCAATAATTCCCTATATAAACAGCTCTCATAAAACTGTTTTTGAGACCCCTAAGGCACCTGCATCAAAGTTCAGTAGTGTTAATATTTCTCCTAGGCAACACACCTGCTAGAAGCACAGAGAAATTAAATACTGTCTTAATAGGTCAGAGAATCCATTTGAAAGCCAGACCCCAGTGGAAGATAGCCAGTTCCCAAAGAAGTGTCTGTTTCAGCAATCTCTGCATTGCATTACAGTAGCACTGTCAGTGCAGTGTGTAAAGAAACTTTTCTTATTGAAACATAGCACATTTCAGCATTCAAACAGTGACAAACTAACAATTCTGATCTTTCAGATCCCATTTTCCACTGCAAATGACACACAAAGCTTAAAATAGGAAGGGAAAGGAGAATACTGCTCCTGAGGAGGCTGGGTTGCTGTGATTTACACCTCCCATCAGTCTGAATTGGATCTGCAATGAGGCAAAGGACAGGATTGAACTCTAAATAAGGAAATAGATGAGCTGGTAAAACACAGGACAAGTGCTCCTTAGCTTCTCTGCTGGTTTCTGACTTAATTTGTGGTAGCCTTTAAACTCTTTAACTGTGCAGACACTGCAAACCAAGCCTACTCTAATATTTTTAGGTGCAATTTGACAATGCATCTAAAAATAGCTCCTCCTCTGGTTGTGTGTACGTGTCTCTGCCAGATTGTATACTGTTACCTCCTCACTCATTAACAGTTACCCACCAATTCAGTCCCAATTAAAAGCAAAGTCAAAAAGTAAAATAAGCTTTACACCTAAAGAGACTGACAAATAAAGTATTCCTTGGCTTATTGCAGTCCATACAAAAACTCCCTTTGACTTCAGAAAGGGTCAAGCAACTGATTGCCAAGTTGGTTGTGTGGAGATTGTTCCAGAGATTTATTTACCCTAAAAAGTGAAGTAGCCATATACAGGCACCATAATCACCCAAGTCCTTGATTATGGCCAGAAAACTTTAATGCTCTGAATAAAATGCTCTCTAAATGTTGCTCCTTGCTTTAGGGATTAGAAAGCCAGCCTGTCTCTGCTTGCTTCTTTCTTAAATCCTGGGACAGCATTAGCTGGAACCACTGAGCTACTGAATACCTGAGAAGAGGAATTTTCAAAGTGCCTGGACATGAGAAGGGGGGGGGGGGAATAGGGTATTCATATATCCTACAAATGCTTGCAAGATTACAGGTGCTGAGAATACCACAGGCACAGAAACCCAGGAGGAGGGGGGAAACCACCTGGGAGAGAGGAGGATATTCCCTGTATGTGAGGGACATGATCAAAATAAACTTTTCCCAAATTAATGGTTCTTTTTAAAACAGTGAATTAAGCTGCTAGTTCTTAGGGAAGCAGGACAGCTCTATAAAGTGAGTTTGATTGCCAAGGTCAGTGAACCTTAAAATCTTGGCTGGGTATCAAAACTTAGAAGTAATGAGCTGCCATGACCCTGAGCTATATTATCACTTCCGAAACAGGCTCCATGTGATGAGTTTCCAGTCCAGCCACAGAACTTTCAGGAAGCCAGGAGTCCACTTGATCATTGATTTAAAAGGCATTAAAAGCAAATCCATAGTGGCAATTAAGGCACATTAGCTAATGGGTTTGACCACCCAGCCACTGCAGACATAATTCCTGCCATACAGTGGATTCAGCGCCACTACACGCTGCATGACTGCTTGCAGCACTGTGCATCCTACTGCCAGGATGGGGCTGCCTTCAGGTGTCCAAAAGTCACACTGCACTGCACCACTGCTGCAGTGAGCTTAATGACTTAGCTGAACTGCCAGCAGAGCCTCTGTGAGGCTTGTGTGGTAGCTCTTGCAGACAGAGGCCACAATACCGCTTACAGTGATACTCATTGCAGAAATTACACCAGCTGGCATATAGCGGAGAGGCAAAGGATGCAAGGCACCTTGCCTTAGCTTCATCTCAATTTCTAGGGAGTGATGTACATCAGAGATGTTTTGTCCGCCCTTTCAGAAAAGCCCTCTATTCCTTTTTGTTCCTGAAAAATTATGAGTGCCGTGCTGGCAGTACAAAAGGGAATAAGGAAACCACTGAGGTCTGCAGTCAGTAATGGGGGTTACCTGTGCTTTCTAATGGCTCTAGGAGATCCAGCTGCAGTCAGGGCCGAGGGCCAACGCGGAGTTCCTGGGTGGCCTGGCCATTGACATCTCAGGAGGGATGGAGTTCAGCCTGTGGTACAGGGAATCCAAAACCAACATCAAGAACCGGTGAGATACTCCCAACACGCACTGTAGCTGTAGAGGCTTCTGAGCCCTGGTAGTCCAAATGAGAAGAATTTAAATATAAAAGACCTTGCAGATGAGTTAAAATTAAGTAAGTTATGTGCATGGGAGAACATTTGTACTTCTTTCCCTTTACATCTGGGTAATACCGGTTCCCACTGGTCTCATCTGAATTTATATCTCTTTACCTGAAGAACAGGCTCCTTTCTTCAGTTTTCATGCATGGATGGTAGAACTGTTTGCAACTTAATTTCCTCTTTCTTAATGTGTTTTGAATTAATTGCAGTGCCTGAATTTATTTGCAGGGTAGCCATGTTTATAGCTGGTAACACCGAGGTGGACTCCTTCTTTGTGAAAACTGGCATGGAAACCACTTTTGAAGTAGAAACAACATTAGACTTCATCTCCACAGTGCAGTTTTCGCAGTACCCGTTTTTAGTCTGTATGCAGATGGACAGAGTTGATTCTCCATTCAGGTAAGAACTAAGAGCACACAATTTCTGAGGCTTCCTTCCAGCCAGCTGCTGAATCAGAAACTTGTGGTGTTCACAGTCACAAGATATTAACGGAGACCAAATTTTAGCCTAGCACAGTCAGATGCAGTGTAGGCTGTTACAACTTCTCTCCCAACCCATTCTCCCCCATCTCCAACCCCTGAGATTCAGAAAGTACCTTTTTTAGGATCACAACATACCCCTTGTTTATGATCAGTTCTGACAGTGACCTGAAACTCTGCCAGCAGTAGTTCTCTACTACAGTGTTGAGAGATGAAGTGCATAGCTATAAACTCACTGAAGTGGAAAGTTTTTTTCATCATCTGCTATTTACTGGCATCAACAAATGTATCTGGTGTGTTAAGTTCTTGCAACTGTCATGTTTTATCATATTTTATTAAGGCACCAACTTACCTGAAAGCTAAACAACTGCACAATAAGATAAAAAGATGCTTTCCAGTAGCCAAAGAGTGGCAATTGTATTGCCATGTGAGAGAGTGGGTTTACGACTTCCTCCTAGTCCCTATTTGCTAACACCTAAGAGCAGTCACATTTGCAGAGCCTGTGCCAGATTTCCATTCAGGCTTTTCTGATCCAAAAGGTGGTAAGCCTGAAATGCATTAAAGAACTCTAGCATCTCCAGAAATCCTAAGAAAACAGTATGCTATTTTGCAGATACTACAACACTTTCTGATCAGACCTATATGTGGTGGAAGTGTAATGTGTTTATCTAGCATAACCTACATGGTACAGATTTTGTATGTATTTATTAATGCCAGACCAATCATTTTGTGTCTTCACAGGAGTTATGTGACTAAGTATGAAAGTCTACCATCGGGCAGACGGTACACTGCAAGGAGGGAGAAGGCAGAACCACTGGCAGGCAATGAATACCCTCTCCATCAAGAGAACTCCAACATGTGCAGGAAGGTCATCGGTGTCAAGTCTGATTCCTCCAGCAACTGGTTTTAAATGAGCACCTGAGGTTTTGCTTTCCTGCAGCCGTGGCTCCCTCAATGACTTCAGCTTGTACATGCCGTACTAACTTGGAGCTTGATCTTGTGCCACCGCAGTTAATGGGAATTTTGGATGGGAATTTCAACAAGCCAGGATCAAACTCTCAGTGTGTGCAGTCTGTTTACATGTTAACCTGTATTTAAACCTTTTGTAAAGAAAAGATAGCTAAGGCAAGTAAAGACCAATTTGGTAGTATTCCATGCACTCCCTCAAGGGTGCTGCTAGTTCTTTAGTTTTACCTTTTTGTGCCAAAAGAGAAAAGAATCCCTTGTTTTATTTTCTTGGGGAACACTAAAGTCCATGGTTTTGACATGCAGTAGGAACAATTATGATGTATAAAGAATGATTATTTATGAATATATTTTAAAGTATTTAGGTGGCTTAAGCCTTTGACCGACTCTCATTCAAATACTGAAGTACAGTTAACATCTAAATGGGACCAAAATTTCCTGCTTACTCAGTATTGCCTGTTTACAAACAAGCAGGTTTTATTTTACATGGTTTTAAAGGATTTCCCCCTTTTTTAAGCAGTCAGAGCTTGATTGTTATTATTATTTATCTTTTGAGGGTTTTTTTATTATCTGCTGTAGCTAAATACAATTGACTAAAAATATGGGGTAACACTTCCAGAAGTACTTATGGTTGCCTTAATTCTGCTATAATTTCTGTAGTTACCACCAGAGGCAGAGTTAAGTCAACACTGGCTGCTCTTCAAGGTTACCCCCTGAAGGTTTGTGCCCCTGTGTGTAATCAAGGCAGGTGTATCTCAAAAATGAGCATTCACTAAGGCAATTCTGAACTATGATGAAAGAAAGGGTCCTGAAGGAAATCAATTTTGAACGCACAGTTTAATGAAGCTTGCGCAGAGCCAGAACATTTTCTTCTAGGTAGGTTCTACTCATATTTCACTGCAAAAAAAGTTACCACTACTCATGCAATTCCTTTGATTAAAATGATTGTACCTTTTTGCTCATTCAAGCAGTGTCTTCATAGGAACTGTGTAAAAAAGAAATATGTTTTACATTTACAACAGCATGGCAGATGAGGAAAGAATATACCTTATTCCTACTCAGCTGATCTCTGACATGATTCATTTTTATATGACAAGGTGGGTGACTGCTGGTCACATAAAAGTAAAATAAAAAGCCAGGAACGCTTGTTTTCCAAAATAAACGAAGCCAGGCAGGAAAAACTCACGGATTTCATGGAGGAAAAAAGGTGGAAAAAAAGTATGACAAGAATTTAAAAGAAATCCAAATTCTTCTGTGTTGTAAAAAAACCAAGAGTGCAGAAACCTGCAAAACTCAGGCTATCAATGGGATGAAGCAGTCTGCTTGTTGTCTTTCCTGAAAACGCTGACACACCTCTAGTCAAAGCATAAATAAACCAGGTAAAAATACAGACTGAAAAAAAAAAAGTTTTGTTTTCAGGCTTGGTTTTTGTTACCTTCTGGGTTGTGAAAACCACTTGTTAGAAAAGGAATGGTCCTTTTAGGGGCAAAAGGAACTATTTAATTCACCATCACTTAGGAACCAATAACGTGAGTTGGACACCCACTTGTCCGAGGCTCCCCTTCTAGTCAAGAGACTGAAGTATCTCCAGAGGGTGACATGGGCCCTGAGCAGGATACACCACATCCTGCCCAAATCCTCTGCCTAGAGGAAAGGTAAGACAGAGATGGCCCTCTTCAGTGCTGCCACTAGAAATAAGTTAAGACCAAAGCGATACCAACACTGCTGGCAGTGACACCACCCTGTAATATAACACAGCAAGCACTGCCAGCAAGCCTGCTCCTCATCCTCAGCTTTAAACGCCCTCTTTCACTCTGTCAAAGGTTTTACATGACACCCCATCCCTGGGTATTCCTCCTCCTCCTAACTCCTCCCTCAATGAGGGGTTGTTTCTCCTTCCTCCCCTCCAAACCCCCCCTCGTTCTCCCCAAACACAGTCCTTTCAGGAAGGCTCCCACAAAGCTGTCTCTTTCCCTCAAAATCCATGCTCAAAGTCTGTACCCTCTATTTTGTAGACACTATTGGGTCCCACCACTACTGTTTGAGAAATTGAAACTGAAGATAAGCTTTTACATTTGTTATTACTACTTGTTATTCATGTCACATCAAATGAAAAATAAGAGCAGAGCTAAGTATTCACACACCCAGAAAGAGGCAGTCTTCTCCTGCAGTGATCTGACACCCTAAATATAGAGTGAGGACAATGCGTGGCACAAAGAAATAGCTATCATCACTATTTCACTTGTAGAGAATTGAGATACCAACAGATGACAACATCAACTCCACATCCTCATTTGCCTCAGCAGTCTGCCAGGCTCATCCATGACTGCACAAGCCAAAGTCAGAGTAAAAGGTTTCTAGATAGCAGAATTTGTAGCTGTTTGACCTGTGTCTGATAGTAGCAATGCCGCTGCAAGGCTTACCCTCTCTCAAATTTATCAAATCGAAGACCATTCTGAACGTGTGCCTGTAAAACAGGGCCCTCTGGCATGTAAAAATAATGTAACATCCGTGCTCACATTTAAAAAAGCATAGCATAAAATACTGTTTGATTACAGAAGATAATCTGGCTGTGGCCAAGGATCTGGCCAACAGCACCAGGTGTGCTTCTTCTTCAAGTGAAATGCACAGATCTGTTTAACATCAATACATCAAGTCTCCCAGAGATACTGATCCGTGCCTTTGGCTTTGTTATTTACTCATCAAGCCCTGTCACAGCTTGTTGAGGAAACTCGTGTGCCCATCTGTCCCAAAATGGGACAACCAGCCTGTGAGGGCAGTTCTGGGGCTTCCACAGCTTTGACAACATCCCTTGTAACTCAATCAAACAGAGCCTCTGTTGATCCTTGAGAAGCAATACGTGTCCTCATGGATACCCTCTGCTATCACAGCAATACACTTGCTTCTGAAGCCTAACAGCTGGACATAATGGGGATTCCAGAAGGGGTTTAGTCTAACAGCTGGGTAATAGAAGGCCATGGCTTCCTTACATGGGCTCCATAGCTACGGAAACAACAAAACTGAAAATCTTCTAAAAATAAGGTGAAATTAATACATTGCTTAAGCCTGCATTTGAAGTGAAAACACACTTAGGGTTACAATCAGGGCAAACACTATGAGTGTTTATCACATCAGTGGGGATTAATCACAAATACGCAGCATACATCTCTAGTAATGACTGTTATGCATACTTTTAAATAATCAGCAGTGGTGGCAATTAAACAATAATTCATACATGAAATTTAGAGAAGCAAATGCTCAGTCCTTTTTAGTTAGAAACCACAGAAAGAACAGTTCAATGATAATGCAGCTATGTCGAGAAAGCAATCCAATTGCAAAAGAGATGTTTAGACTTTCCCCTTGGACTTTCAGAGAGTGCTAATTTGAAAAGAGTATTTTCCATATACTTTTCAAAAAAAGTATGGAGAGGGACCTTTTACAAGAGCACATAGTGACAGGACAAGGGGGAATGGCTTTAAACTGAAAGAGGGAAGACTTCAATTAGATAATTAGATATCAGGAAGAAATTCTTCCCTGTGAGGATGATGAGGCTCTGGCACAGGTTGCCCAGAGAAGCTGTGGCTGCCCCATCCCTGTCAGTGTTCAAAGCCAGGTTGGACAGGGCTTTGAGCAACTTGGTCTAGTGGAAGGTGTCCCTGACCATGGCAGGTGGTTGGAGCTGGATGAGCTTTAAGGTCCCTTCCCACCTAAAGCGTTCTGTGATTCAAATAAATAAAAACAATTAGAATTCCAGGGTTCAGCTTCACACTTCACTCCTCCCTGGCTACCCATCGTGGAAGGAACTGCAGTCTTTAAGTACGGATATGGCTTAGGAGTTACAAGCACATGAGACGCACACTGCAACTGTACCTTAGACAACAGCGACAATCCAAGATGACGGCAATTATAGAATAGGTGCTTTTACTACTGGGCTTCTTAGGGAAAGGTTAGAGTTCATATTTCTCAGTGTGCTTATTTTGACCTCCCTTCTGCAGAGGTTTCAGCTTAGCATGTCCACCTACCATGAGAAACCATCAGTGCTGTGAAGAGCTTGTTACAAAGGTTGAATAAAACCACGCTCCAGGAGCAATTCTTGGAGAAAAGTAGCAGCTCACAAATTTTCCTATTAACAACACCAAGTCCCTTTGCAATTTCAGACTCCTCTAGTTTGAACAAAGCGATCTCTGCTTTACACACACACTATTAATTTGGTTCTGGTTTGCTCATCCTTTGATCTCCTACAGTCTCTCAGCTTGCTCCTCTTGAGCTAAGCCTGTGTGGCTGTGCTCTTCCCCAGTTCTTTTCCCTATTCTTCCTTTCAATATCTATGCTCATTCCACTCTTAAGTCTTTTGGGTCTACCAATTAATCCATTTGTATATCTGTATAGGAATCACTAACTTTACAATGGCACTGATGACACCTACCCTAAATGCAATGCTAAGGTACAGATTTCAAAGAATCCAGAAGGGGAGAGCATGTCACAAACACCAAACCACTGTTTTACCAGTAAACTTGTGCTTCCATCAAAGTAGGAAATCTGTGTTGCCATGTCTTGGAATGATACTGTAAATTCAACTGTAGATGTCTTCACATTGTACTACTTGCAGATAAAGGAGGTGGGAATCTCTTTTCCTTTAGGCATCTACAGCATGTGATTAAAAGGAAGATCATTATAATGTGCCCATTACATACTGAAAACTGAGAAGTGAAAGTGTTCTTTAAAACTGCAGAACTAATCTTTCAGCTTTCAAGGTCCATTTTGTGATTTTTCATGTGTTTGATTCGTGTTTTTTTTAAACATTTGGATTTGACTTAACATCAGAAAGCTCCTCAATCTCTGTTAGGGTAGAAGGAACAAAAGCAGTAAAAGGTTTTTCCTAGCAATAATTCAAGCAATACTGCTATCCACTAATAAAGTAAATCTATTTCTGATCACAACACAATATTAGACAATGAAAACAACAGAGAATGAGCAGAAAAAAGTTATTTACCCAGCAATCGCTCTCTCTGAACACATTACATAGAATCATAGAATACTTAGGGTTGGAAAGGACCTTAAGATCACCTAGTTCCAACACCCCTGCCATGGGCAGGGACACCTCACACTAAACTGTATCACCCAAGGCTCTGTCCAACCTGGCCTTGAACACTGCCAACACAACTTCCCTGGGCAACCCATTCCAGTGCCTCACCACCCTAACAGGAAAGAACTTCTTCCTTATATCCAATCTAAACTTCCCCTGTTTAAGTTTGAACCTGTTACCCCTTGTCCTGTCACTACAGTCCCTAATGAAGAGTCCCTCCCCAGCATCCCTACAGGCCCCCTTCAGATACTGGAAGGCTGCTGTGAGGTCTCCACGCAGCCTTCTCTTCTCCAGGCTGAACAGCCCCAACTTTCTCAGCCTGTCTTCATACAGGACGTGCTCCAGTCCCCTGATCATCCTCGTGGCGAAGATCATCAGCCATCAAAGAAAGATGCAGTTACCCGAACCCATTTGCTAGCCAAAGTTCACTGAAAATGGGGAGCTCCTTTTTCATTTAAGTTATATCTGGGAAAAAAAAAATAATCAAAGAGAGTCAAATGAAGCAATGCCTCCAACTTCCCAACTCCCTTTATCCTAAGAGGGCAGAATGAACAGGGAGATCAAGTCAGAAAGAGACTTACAATGCTGGGACAAACACAGGTTTTGGATCTTCTCTCCAATGAAATCTTCTGTTACTGTTCACACATTGAACCAAGTAATGCCTCTGTTACTTACTCTCCACAACAGCAAGGGTAACTTCACAAACATACAAGCAATCATGGAACTGCAGGCTTACTTGCACTGTGTCTTTTACTGAAAAATACATTTTATTTTATCATAACATTCAAAAAACCCCCCAACATAATACAAATGCTATCTCATTCAGTTACAAACTTTGGTACTCAGCGGTTTCAGACAGTCCTTCCCGCCTGGTCATGACGTCCTGAAGCGTTCCCGAGGTGCAACGCGCTGCTAGTGCAATTCTCAGAGCGACTCTGCTGTCCTTCCATCCCAGGCTCAAGGCATCCTGCAGCGGGATCACTTCGGGCTTCACTTACACACTTGCCACAGGGGCATCTACATTGAGAGCAGCTCAAAGAGTCCATTTGTCTCTTCTTTTGTTTATCCCCCCCCCCTCCCCAGGCAACAATCATCAGCACAATGTGTACACAGCATTTTTCCTTTTGCCTTATAGCTCACCGCTCTCTCATCAGACATACCATCCACATCCTCTTAACAATCATTACTTACTTCACACTTGCACTTTTAAATATCTTTACACTGATAACCCACCCCCTTAAAAAAGGGAGGAGGAAGAAAAGAGGACAAAAAAAAAAAAAAGAAGAAAAAGAAACAGAAAAAGGGGGAAAAACACAAGCATTTTAAAAGTATGTGTTTTCAGGTAGCCACGAGGCAATGGTAGTTTCTAAGCACAAGGAATGACACTTTGGCCATCAACGCTAGAGAGTAAAGGTAGCTTTGAATGCAGACAAAGGGGGCGAAAACAAACCCACACAACCCATAAATACATTTTAGATCATTCACCAAGTGATTCACCAAGGATTAAATTTAACTGAGTGAAACCAACCCTGCTGCAAAAGACCAGAACAATATTCATGCATCACTCCAGTTCCGCGCAAACTCTTAGTTGGCACCCTGACAGAGAACACACAGAAGTGGCTGGCCGGTGGCCACAGCCCCCAGACCATGATAGGAGGGCTAGGACGGAACTCGAGTGGTGCACAGGATTTTTCTCTGCTTTGCATATGGGGTGAATTTCAGCTGTAACATGCTATGACTGCACCTTGAAACATATAATACTAGCAGCTTGTGAACCCTGACACAGAGGGCTTGACTCTAATTCAAGATATGTGGTTACACATCACCCCATCGGCTAAAGCAATTCACCATGTATACATGGAGGAGCACCATATTACTGGATATTTTCCGGCAACCTTTTGTGGCATTATCTGCTGGGCCCAGCTAGACTCGAGCCCAGAGCTCTGGTTTTATACATGTAAAGTGAAGAACCTGGGACTCAGGTCTGCAAGGCACTCAGTGCTCTGGGCCAAGTTCAGCAAAGCATTGCATTGAATGGTGAAAAGAAAGACTGCACTTCCACTAAAGTTCCCAGGAATCTGCTTAGATATTTGAAGTTGGAACAGCATGTGAAGGCTTTGCTGGACTGAGCCTGTGAAGTGAAGCTCCTTGCAAAACTGACCCATTGATGCAAACATGGAGTCTCTTTACTAACAGACAGTATTAAGCAGACGCTGTTTGACATTGGGACTGACACATTCCACTGAAGAAATCTCCCCTGAGAAAATAAATAGCTGTTGGCATTGCCTCATTTCATTGCTTTCGTCTCCACAGGCAGTTAAAAAAATCCCTGCAAAATTTACCCCCTTCAAATACACCCTGAAATCCCGGGCACGTGGGTTTTGTGCATTTTTTTCCTTTCAAGTACACTGGGTGGAACTGTAAACCCTGAGTTTGTGTGTGCAAACCTATATCTTGTAAACTGCAATGTGAAACTTCACTCTGAGCACCAATATAGGAAAAGATAGGACAGAAACATTTTGAAACAGAGATGCTAGTGTTATAATGTACGTACCATACACATGTATGTCACAGGGGACAATCTACTCTGGTACCTGCACTGTCCTGCAGTCCAAAGTACTGTTCTGTTTAATACTGATGCTCTAGTAATGTCTATGGACTTATCAGTCAGGAAAATGGTGAAGCAGCATTCATTTTCTTTAAGAGACACTCAGCCCGAATCCCAGCAGGAAGTTACAGCTTGTAACTGTAGACTGTAACGCAAAGTGCATGGGGGTTAAGCTTACACAGTATGTGCTCTAGCTGGGCACGCCAAGCTCTTTAGAAGGGTTAGAACAATATTTTTCCATTAGATTTCCACAACGATGAAGATAAATGAGAGGATACATGTTAAATCACTCACTATCTGTACAGCTGCAGTGCATTTCATCCTGAGGGCAATTTCAATTTGTGCCTGTAAACAAATAAACTGCATTTGAAATGCAATCTCACACGTATGGTTACAGACAGTTGTAGCTGAGTGTTCTGTGTGTTACTTAGGAAAACGAAAACATGGGCTTTCTTTAAGAATGGAAAACCTGGAAACTTCCTTAGCAGCAGGAAACCTTGAGAACAGGCACAGGAAAATCCTTTCTGTGGGCAAATGCTGAAGTACGGGCTTACGGGCTTTGCATTTAGTTTCTAAATTTTGACTAGGCTACCTCAAGAAAACTTTATGCTAAATAATTTAGGTTTGACCTCACATTTATTGGCTTCCCAAAGTGCTTCCCTGAACTGAAATTTTGGGAAGGGAACACTCTACTATACTTCAGTTTTACTGTCATGATAACAGCTGTCTTTTGCTCGTTGCTGGCAACAAAAGAATCAGTTTAAGCACAGTTCAACATATGGACATAAATATCGCTGCATTTTAGTCATCTTATTTTCTATTTTCTTGTTCAAAAGAGAAATATTTTCTTAGCAAATACAGATAGTGTGGATGTAGTCCTCAGATAAATCTGCTAAAGAAACAACTACTTGGGGCTGTAACATCAACTCCCACAGGGGAGTCACTGAGGTTATGTTTTCTGCAATGTTGCAATTCAAGGAAGAATAGACTGCTGTCTTAAAGAAAAATAAATGCTGTCCTCTCCTTTAGAACCAGGATCTAAAAATATGACATTCTGTTTCTGGCTTCCCAGTATTTAAACACTGTCATAATTAAGGCAACTTGTGATGTTCAGCACAGTACAGAGGAGCAAACAGAAAACGAAAGCAATCAAATGTGTTTTCTGACATTTACACAATCTGGTTTGAACCATGCCAAAATATGAACACTAAAGGATAACCTTAACACTACAGATCTCTCCAATTGCAATTCCAGGTGCAGAAGTTCGGAGTACAAACTAGACATCTGCTCATGAATCATTATGAAACCTACAGGGAAGACCCTCATTTTCTGCAATGGCAGAGAGCTGAGAGCTTTTTTGGTTTATTTTTAAGAGTTGTGGGGCTGCACTGGAGGATCACAGCACGTTCCAGGGACCTGAACAAAGCTGAGCATCTATCCACACAGAAACACTGCTGCATTTACACCCTGTGTTTTACAAACAGCTGCAGTGGTACTACTACCGCTAGGCACCAGCACAGAGGCAATGCCTGAAGCCTGCATATTGGCTTCCATATAAAAACAGCTTTGCAGAAAAAAATGCAGTAATTTAGTGTTGCTCACATAATGAAATATATGCATGCTCCCAAATTGGGGGGTATTTAGGAGAAAACAAGAAACTTACACACTTGTTTTGTATGATGAAGCAGGAAAAAAAAAAAGAGAAAACTGTAGAAGCAGTTTTTAGGATGAATGTTTAGAGTTACCAAGTGTATTTTGGATTAAAGGAGTGTGATTCTTCTTCCTTACCCCTGTAAACAAACAACAAAAACAGACAGAAAAGCATCATTAATAAAAAGTAGATTGTTAAGAGAGCAGCCACAATCATTTGAGCAATCTTTACTACTCTAGAGAAGTGAATAGTGTCTCCTTCATTATCACACTACTTCTTGCTACTAATTTCCTAAGCTACTGCCAAGAATCAGACAATAGCACCCGACTTTTTAAACTGAGTCAGTGGTCATGTAGCCTTAGCTTTTGAGCAGAACTAACCCCTGCAGCTCAAGGTGTGAAATGTATGGTACCTTATGACCCTGTAGTTCCCCATGGCTGGTTCTGGGCAACCCCACGCACATAGGTGGAAAGAGGGCAAGTGATCCATCCAGGGTTTAAGCGATCCATACACTTGGAGACCTGAGCACTTTACTTCCTAACACAGAATCCACCATGGTGTACATAAGTGAAAGTGAAACAACCCATAAACATGTACCCTAAGATTTGTGGAGTTAAGACTTAAATACTGGCTTGGACAAGTATCCAAAGAGTCATTTGCCACTCCACTAACTTCTATTATTTAAGCATTATTAACTACTATTATTAGCTTCTCTTATTAACTACTATTAACAAATTCCATTATTTAAGCATTATTTAAATGTTTCCTAAGTAGCTGTAGGTTTTAACACAAGCTCATACTTATTCCCCTTTGTAGCTTTACTACATCAAATGCTGAAGCCCTTTAAATTCTTGGAATATGCCAGTATTTCCCATTAAAATTGAACAGATGCTTTACTAAACTCTCAGCAAAGGCCTCAGCATAAGTAAATCCTACATACTGCATATTCCACTGCAAGTTGACTTTTTGACTTAGTAGTGTGGACTACACATTCTGCTGAATAGGGCACAACTAAAACAGAGTTTAAAAATATTGATGCATGAGCCTTTAAAAAAAATCATTTGTATATACTATCCATGCTGAATTAGTTTTTAAAGGTAGGCATAGATTGTCAGATGGCAGGTAGGAAGGAACACAACTAATAAGTATATTTGCATACTTTGGTGAAAGAACTGCTCACATTTGACTTAGCCGGTCATGTACAAAAATACCCCATGTATTCCTGTAACTATAAGCCAGCTTCAGTTTGGGCACATGTTTAAACAGAACAAGATAAAATACCCTTCTAATATTGGCAGTACAAATTACTACAGTTACTTCCCATTTTGCTGCATGTTATTTTTTCATTTATTTAACTATCACAAAGCAGAAACTCCCCAAAGTGTAACGTGAGAATAGATACAAAAGTTAAAACACATTTTTAGTCATTCCAGCTGGGAATGAGCTCCCTCCAGGCAGATCTCTCACTACAGATTGGCGCTGCCTAGGTTTGTATGCAGGCAGGTTCGCAAGATACTAGAACTGAAAATCAGCATCACGTTTTTTTCCCATATGAAGGAAGAAGTGCAGCAGAGAACTATGTTGCTAAAAGCTTACCAACTACTGTTGGCAAGTGGAGGGAGAAAAGCAACCTCATGATATCTCTCAAAAACATGTACATACTCTCTAATATTTGTTGTGTATAAAAAAAATTAAGAATTGTTTAGAAATATCTTAGATTTTGCCAGAGTCCAAATAGATAGGATCTATTCTATCCCATTGATTACACAGAAAAGAGCATCAGACACAGAAAGAAGTGTTGCAAGAGCAGCAGATGTGCAGAGGACTCAGTGCCAACAGCACCATGGTCATCCTATTGCCACCAAAGCTTCAATTCAGCTCTAACACACTGCTCTCCAAGAGGTGACAGTGACCAAGATGAAGCAGTGCTTGACATGGTGACACTGTCATTGACATGGTGATACTGTTTGTCAATGAAGATGTAAAAAAAAAATTAAAGAAAGGATGAAGATATTATGTGCAGGAAGGAATACAGGCATGGAGAGGAAAAGCATTCATTCAGCTTATTTTGGCTACTAAAATAGAAGCGACCTGAAAGGACAGCATTTTATTCAAACCCCATGTTCATGTGATGAAACCTGGCTGGCTTAAAAACCATTTTAGGATCTGCACAGCATTGCTGCAACCAATCTGATTTGATATGAAAGCAATTGGATTGAAAAAATGATCAGCAGTTCACCCTCTAATTCATATGAAATTACACTCCTGCTCTTGTTAGGGAAAGAACACTACCCCAAGCAAACAAATGTGTTTAATTAGGAAGAGAAAGACAAAAGAGATAAAGGAAAATAAGGGAGTGGGGTGCAGATTAAGAGAGGAGAAAAAAAATCATCCACAGAACATGAGCTATGTAGATGAATGAAAATGCTAGGTAGGTACACGGACAGAACAGCATATCGTGACAAAGGCTATTGATGTGATTCCCCTCTGGCATATATCATATACCTTTTCCACTGAGAGCTATAACCAAAGTCTGATAACAAGCTAAAAGCATCTTGTACCATGCAATTAAAATGATTTGGTTTACTGCCTTTCAGAGCAGACTGAGAAAAAAGCCCACAACCACACCACATCCATCACGCACCAGCAGGACACCTACCTCAACACGTCTGAGGTTGCTGGGAAGGGGATACCCCTGTCTGTATTACACAACATGCCTCTTAGCATCACTAATGGTAAAAGATGAAAGCCTTCTAACTGCTGAATGACCTTCTGTAATGAGTGTACAAGAATTTGCATCACCAGTCTCTTGGGGCAGATTTCACACCTGTGTTGCAATGGCAGAGCTCCAGTACAACCCAAGAATGCAGAGCATTGATGCAGCCACTGACCACCCCAATGAGAAAGAGCAGTTCTTAGAGAGCATCACCCACTTCAGTGGTATGCCAGGTGCTGCGAGCAAGACATCATGGGATAATCCCCTGGGAAAGGAGGGGCAAATCATACCCTGAATATGATGTTTCACTTTTAATTAGTGAGATGAGAAGAACTAGAGCTTTTCATTTAAATATCTGCTGTAAAATAGAAACACTTGCACTATACATGACATCTTTTCAAAGGTAGCAAGTCCCTAAACTGAAATCTAGTTAACTTCCCTGTGCTCAGTTTGAATTCAGCCTACAGACCAGATGGAAAAAATCAAATACCTCTTGCTATTTTATTTAGCTACTCTACCAAGATTTTACTGACAAGATCAACTTGAGTAGCACAGCAGAGCTCAGCTTCAACTGGCACCTTGCCTGTCCTGAGTGACCCCATAAGGGCCAATGAAAGCAACCAAGACAGAAAAATGTCACTTTCAAAATAAAGTATCTACAAGCAGAGGTGTATAAATCATTTCAGCAAGGTTTCATTCAACAAATAATTTACTATAGCAGATGATGCAAACTGAAAGAACTACAGAAGCAAACAAACTCTAACAAACACGGGAAGAAAGAATTTACCCTTAAGCATGCAACTGAGAAAAACCGAGTGCAAACTGGTGACTAACCCAAACCTTCGAATGTCACTGCTGGTGTGTCTTGATATACATGAAGAACAAACTCCATGAGTCTTCAGTAAGTTACAAAAGACTTTGGGAGCTCTGCCCAGTACTGCACTCAATAAAGATGAGCTGTGTGTTTTAAAGCAAGAGGCTACAAGAAATCTGGAGAGGGAATTTTTAAGTGGCATTTAGTGATAGGACAAGGGGGAATGGCTTTAAACTGAAAAAGGAGAGATTCAGGTTAGATATTAAGAAGAAGTTCTTTACTGTGAGGGTGGTGAGGCACTAGAACAGGCTGCCTAGAGAGGCTGCTCTAGTGGAATGTGTGTCTGCCCGTGGCAGGGGGTTGGAGCTGGATGAGCTTTAAGGTCCCTTCCAACCCAAATCAGTCTGTGATTCTATCATTCTATCGCTCAGGCTAAAGGAGCAGTGACACCTGAAGGTGCTTGCTTAATATTTCATGTATTTGAAAAAGAATTATCGTATCATTGTTCCTTAGTTATTTTGTGCAAGACATCACACACTTGGTTTCAATGTGTGCCGTAGGCCTAGTCCCATGCCCTATCCCTTGCTCCAGACCAGGCAGTCAATGCCCCACACGCACATCCCCCAGTCTGGAGGTTGGCCCTGGGTTACAGGCTTGGGTTTACAGCCCTGGTAACCAGACACTGGCAGTGCTGTGTCAGGCCAAGCTTGGAGTAGCTGTATGAAATCCTGATTTGCAGTGCAGGCAGCTGTAGATGCCCCTGTCCCCATCAGCAGCCCCATAGCACTGGGAGAGCACCCCACGTATCCTGCTCCCTCATCCCACTAACAAGAAGGATGCAAAATAAGGGTTTGGCTCCATCAGACCCATCTCTCACTCTTCCCAAGGATGGGGAGAAACAGAGGCTCAGGACACAGATGGGTATTTGCCTCTCCATGGGGAGTGAGAAAGGGCGTGCTCTGCCAAGGTGGAGGGGCGGTTTCATGGCTTGAAAGCGGTTTCAGAGGAGGTGTCCAACCGCATTCCCCTGCCCAGGAGCAAGGGGATGCAACTAAGTCAGGGTCCCCCGGCCATGGGGCTGCACAAACACAGGCTTCTACTGAAACTGCCTCCAGTATCCTGCTCCAAGGGATACCCAACTGCACTGACAGGCATGTGGAACCTTTGTGTTTCTATCCTGTGGCTGTATTTTAGTCCTGGTGAGGGCCCCCCTGTGGACCTCAGGCACGTTACCTCAGGATGAGAAGCTGCGGCTGCCAAAGCTCCCATTTGGCAGTTAACCTGGTCAACCCTTAACCATCACTGGCGTGGCTAATGGCCTGCCCCCACTCACCCACGCTCTTCACCGGTGCTCCACCACAAAGCGCATGGTGGTGCCGTCGAAGGAGGGCGGCGCGATGATCCGTGGGCCGGTGGCTGGTGCTGTGATGCTGATGACCGGCTTCGCCTCGGCTGCCCCGCGCCGTGGCGGCGGCGGGCCCTTGCCGGTAGCCACGTAGTAGGGGCTCTCGGTGAAAGCGGCCTCTGCCGCTGCCGGGCTGCCGGACTCGGCCGGGGCGCTGGCATCGCTGCCCGAGTGGGAGAGCGGGCGCTGTAGGGCACCGGTAGGCAGCACGGCGGCGGCAGGCAGGAGGCCGGGGTACAGCATGTACGTGGCGCCGTAGGCCCCGGCGTTGAGGGCCAGGGGCGAGAGGGGCAGAGGGACGGGGGCAACTGCCGGCTGCTGGGGCACAGGCACCTCCACATACTGCCCTGTCTCGGGGTCGAAGAGGCGCCGCTTGAGGAGCTGCTGCACCGGCGTGTCCACCAGGTAGTACTGCCCGGTGCTCACGTCCAGCAGCATCTTGCGCTGCGTCTGCGGGAAGGGTTCGGCCGCCGTGGCCGCGGTGGGCATGGACGGCGAGAAGCAGAGCAACGGCGGCGGCGCGCCACCGGGTAGGGCGGCGAAGGGCAGCGGCGGGCGGTAGAGGGCGGCGGCCGGACCCTCTGCGGGAGGCGGCGGGGCGGCGGCGGAGCGCTCCTCGGCGGACGGGGGTCCGGGCAGGGTTACGGGGCTGCCCTGGCGCTTGGCGGTGCCGAAGGGCTGCAGGCTGCATAGCGCGGCTGCCGTCGCTGCCGCTGACACCGGGCTGGGGCGGATGCCGCCGTTCGCCCCAGAGACCGGCACGTCGGGAGGGGGGGACCCGGGCTCGGCGGCCGCCTTCAGCGGCAGGGACAGGTAGTTCCCGCAGTCCGGCCCGCGCTCCGCATCGCCGCCGCCCGCAGGAAGCCGGGTGGAGCGCGGTGCCGCCGGGCCCCGCAGGCCGCCCTCCGAGGGGGGCTTGCTCGGAGCGGGGGCTCCTGCTCCTCCGGCTCCGCGGAGGGTGAGGAGGGCACGGGGGACACCGGAGGGTTCAGCGCGGGGGGCCGGCGGGCCGCGCTGCCGCTGCCGGGCCAGGCTCTCGAAGGCGGCCGCCTTGGCCGAGACCTTGTCGGCGTTGGTGTTGAAGGGGCGGCGGGGCAGCCGCTCGCTGACGGGCCCCTGACCCGGCGGCTCCTCCGGCTTATCCGTCGGCGGCGGTGGGGGAGGAGCAGCGGCGGCGGCGGCGGCGGCGGCTGGAGGGGTGGGCCGGGACGCGGCGTCCCGTTCCTGGCTGGCGATGAGGGAGAGGACGTGGCTGTCGGTAATGGGCAGAGGGTCGCTCTTGCGCTTCCACTCGCGTTTGTTGAAGCTGTAGAGCTCCTCCATGCTCCGCACCGCCGCCGTCAGCTTCTCCAGCGCGTTTTGTACCGGCGCCGCCTTGCTCTCCTCCCGCGGGTCCTCCTCCGGCCCCCGACCCCTCTCGACGGGCGGCTGGGGTGGCTGGTGCCGCCAAGGCGCGGCGGATTTGGAGACGATCTTCAGCACGGCCGGCTGGCGGGGGTCGCTCTTGTTGGGGGCGATGGTGGCCACCGGCAGCCTCCCCGAGGTGCGGTGCACGAGGACGGTGCCCTCCGGGGGGCAGGCCGGCGCCCTTCCCGCCGCCTTGGGCCCCGCCTCGGTGGGCTTGGTGCTGGCGTGGCCGACCGCCTGGCAGGTGATGACCACGGGGGAGAGGGCCCTGGGGACTCCGGCGATGACCAGCTGCTGCTGGGGCTTCTGCTCCTGGCCGCCCTGGTCTGAGGCTACGCTGCCCTTGTCGCTGCTATCGCCCGAGTCGTAGTTGTAGGAGCTTTTGATGAGCTTCCGCACGTCCCGCACCTGGTGGAGGGGGCCCTGGGGTCTATTCTTGCCGTCCCGCACATCGCGCACCGTGAACTGAGGCACCTTGTCTGAGCCGTCGCCGGGCTTGGGCAGCCTGAGCTGCTGGCTCCGGCCCTCCTCTGGCGGCCGGCCCGCTATCCGCGGCGTTAGCAGCTGGGCGATGCTGAAGCCGGCGTCCCGGGGCTGCTGCAGGCTGCCCAGGCTGATCTTGATCTCGGGAGCTCTGGGCTTGGCGGACGGGGGGGAGGAGGCGGGGGCAGGGGAGCACTTGGTCGCCTGCTTGCCGGGCTGCTTTTCCCGTGGGGTGTGCTGCATGGCGGGGACGAACAGGCGGGACATCTTGGTGGACTTGCCGGCGGAGATCTCGCCCAGATCGGCCCGCCAGTCGTGCCTGGAGGAGAGCTTCAGCTTGCCGATGGGCGCCCTCTCCTCTTTCTTTTCCGCCTCCCGCTCCTTCCAGGACCTGAAGGCGCTGTTCTGGCTGCGAAGGAAGGTGGCCTTGATGGCCTCGGAGGCGCTGCGCTTCACCTCGCACAGCTCCTCCGTCAGCGCCCGGTCCAGGCTGCGGTTCCCCTCCCGGGGAGTCGACGCCTTGGAGGCCGGTGACCGGCCACCGCAGCCCTCGCCCGTTTCCTCCGCCGTCGCGGCGGTGCAGTCCGAGCCGCCCTCCGAGTGCCGGGAGCTCTGCCGCTGCACACCGCCCTCCCGTTGCCCCTCCCGCCCGCCACCGGCGGGCTCCGGCTCCCGTCCGGCGCCCGGTCCGGTGTAGGAGGTGTCGGTGATCTCGCCCCGCTCCATCTTGAACTCGTGCTCCAGCTGCATCTTCTTAGAGATGACGTTTTTGAGGAGGCTGGAAGCGAACTTGGACTTCTTGATGGGTCCCCCCACGCTGCACTCCGCCGCCGGTGGTTCCCCACCGCCCGCCTCTGGGGTCGGCCCGGCCTCGGAGCCATGGCCGAGGTCCAGCAGGGTCACCACCCGGGAGCCTGCCCGCAGCCGCCTCGGTGACTCGACGTGGGCGATCTCCCCATCGAGCTTGCTGACCACGAACTCGAGGGCTTTGGTCTGTGAACGGCCGGAGCGCAGGAGGCTGGGCTCGGCTCTCTGCCCCAGGCTGCCACACTTAAGGTCCAGGTAGGTGGACCAGCGGTTGATGCCCAGGGCATTGTCGGCAAGAGAGGCAGAGGAGGCGCGGGAGCTGGGGCGCAGGGTGTCGAAGTAGGGATAAGCCAGGCTGCGGAAAGCCCTGGCCGTCAGGTTTCGCACTTCTTTGTCGGCATCGTCCAGCTCGCTGACGGCGCTGGAGGCGCCGCTGGAGTGCTCCCCGGCCCGGGCGGCCCCGCACCGCGGCAGCAGCCGCGCCGGTACCGCAATGAATTTTTTCGCGGGGTCCCGGGCAGCGTCCGGTTTTAAACTCGCATCGCGATCAGGAGCCGTGGGGACACGGAGGCTCATGTCGCCTTCATGCTTGGCAGCGTAAACAGTGTTTTGCTTTCCGCGCACGTTGCTAGACTCATTTATAGCCCGGGAAGCGGCTTTGATTGATAGGAGAAGCTGGGTGGCCGGGCTCCCGCCGGAGCGGCCGGACTGCTTGGACCGGCTTTCCCCCGAGCTGGCGCGCTTATCCCCGCCGGGGGTGTCGTGTTCGGAGGTAAGGCTGACGATCTCGGTGCTGCTGGTGTTGTCGATGCTGTCCGTCTGGTTGTTGGGCTCGCTGGTGCTCGTGCTGAGGTAGCTATTCTCCTCCTCCTCCGTCGCCGTGTCCCCCGGGGTCTCGTCGCTCCCGAAAGAGGCGTAGTCCACGAAGGAGTAGATCACGTTATTGTCCTCGAAGTCCCAGCGGGCGGCCAGCCCTGCGTCGAAGTCCATGTCGTGGTCCACCTCGCTCAGCTGGATCTCCTGCGTGCTGATATAGTGCGCCTCGTCGCGGTTGCCGCCGCTGCAGCCAGGGGGGATGCTAGGGGGGGCACCGGGGCGGACCGCCTTGCGCCCCGCGTCCTCCTCCTCGCTTTCGTAGCCGAAGGAGGACGAGGAGGTTTTGCCCTCTGTCGAAACCGGTTCGCCCATAGCGCGAAAGTCGCCCGCCTTGGGCACCGGAGAAGGGCAGGAGGACGAGGAGGATTCCGGGCAGACTCCCGCCTCCGGCGGCCCGCAGCTCCCTGCCTCCCCTCCTGAGGCTGGGTCAGCGCCACAGCCCTCCGCCGTCGCGCCCGGGGAAGGCGGGTGGTCGCGCCCGCGGTCCGAGGATGCTGTCCCCGCGGCACCGGCCTGCGACCCGCCGCTCTCCGAGCCGCCAACATCCCCTGTCCCGGTCCCCGGTGCGCCGCCGGCCGTGGCCAGCGCAGGGATCTTGCCGTTCTTCCCCGGCCCCCGCGGCGAGCCGCGGATCTCTACATACGCCGCCGCCTCCTCCTTCTCCTCCTCGGTGGCCGCGCTCGGGCTCGGGCCCGGTCCCGCCGCCGCGCCCTCGGGGCCCGCTCGGGGGCCAGCGGGCGACCGGCCGGGCGCGTCCATGCCGGAGCCGTCGGGGCGCGGCAGTGGCCCGAGGGGCGGGCAGGCACGTGCTGGGGGGGCGGCGGGCCGCCCGCCCCCTGCCCTGCCCACCCCCCGCTCCCGACCTCTGCTGGGCCCGGCTGGGCATCACCGCCGGGGGGCGGAGGGGCCGGGCCGGGCCGGGCTCGGCCCCCCCCTCGCACCCGCGGGACAGCGCAGGCCCGCTTGGCCACCGGGAGGAGGAGGCCGGTAGCCCTGCGGGATCTCGGGACCGGCCCGGTCCGCTCCGGGTTTTTCCGAGATGAACGCCGCTTGGCCCGTCCCGGTCGCGGACTGTCCATAGAGTCATTGAACGTCCTGTTTTAAACGTCTGTGTTTGCCGGAATGAGGGCGCCCGGACACCCCTTGGAGGGGAGAGCCGCCCTGCCTGCAGAGATGCTGCTGGCCGGCTCCTGGAAGAGGCAGCTCCCAGGGCACTAGGCTTGCCTACACCAAATGCACCCTCGTCCCACACACAGCAGTCAATTTTTCCTCAACCTACCTCCTGCACCTCGTATCCCAACTCGCAAGAGTTACAACTTAAACAAATAAGCACCTGCACGCTTGGGTGAGCAAGCCGGGGCTTGGGCTGGTAACATCAGACATTAGGTAGGGTAGAGCTGTGGGAACCCCCAGACCAAGTACCAGGATGTGTTCCTACAGCTGCATGCACTGTCATGAGTGGCATAGCATGCAGCTCTGCTAGGGATGCTGCACAGATGCAGGGACCAAGAGGTGGAGCAGTCACTATCCCAGACCTCTCTGCAGTGCCTTCCCCATTAAAACAAGGGCTTCCCAGCTCCTCATGCCACCCAACAGATAGGCTACTTTGCTGCCACCCCCCTTCATGGGGTTGCAGTGCTGCCTCCAGGAAAAATGGCCTCCCTCCTTTACTGGGCCCAAGCGGTGGGCTGTGAGGGTCTCTGCTGCCTGGCAGAGAACAAGTGAGGTGGTTCAAGCTCTTACTACCCTACATAGGCACACAGTAGTTTCTTAGGCTGCAGACTGACAGCATAGGAACTATTGCTGAAGCACCAGGTGATATTTTAACAAAGATTCAGAGGGTTTGGAGTGAGTTGGGTCATGTGTGGTGAAGCTCTCCCCATGCAACAGGGATAACTGGTTCCCATCCCTGCTGAGGCTGTGCTGCCGCCAGTGTGTTTTTAATGAGAAGCTGGGCATCAGCTCTCAGGAGTGCTAGGCTTACCCAGCCTTAATTTTTCCTCAGCCCAGGTTCACATAGCTTCAGCTTCCCTTGTCCACACAACAACTGCACGGTCCTCCACAGAGCTGTGGTAAACAGCACCACCATTCCCTAAGCACAACTTCACCAGCTTTGTGTCCCCTCCACACACATTTTAGACTTCTTCCCATGTCCCAAGCAGCCATAATGAAAACATGACAACGAAGAGTATTTTAGCATCTTATTAAAGAGGCATCTTGGTTTTAACTGGCAGTGGGACAGGAGTAGATCCTCAAATACAGTCCTTTACAAATGCTGGGGATGCAGAGGGGTACTAGGTTTTAAACCCTGATCATTCATTGCACTTGGCTGCATGCCCTGTCTCCTGCTCTGCCTCTCTTCTACTGGTATGCCTCCTCTCAAACAAGATTGCCACCCCACATTCTCACTGCCTTCACCCTCTGATCCCCCAGACCAGGGTCTTGGGTGTCATTCTCTTGCACCTTACTCTTTTCTAGTATTTGGTTTTCCTGCATCAAAAACAATCAGATCTTTGCTCCCAAAACCTGTTGTTGGGGTTTTTTTTTGAAGTTATGATTGTTCATATACTCCTGCTGAGATCCCCACCAAAATGAGCATCAAAACTTGACTGTATTTACAGAGTCTAGTTTCCAGCTATGATCCAGACATGTTTTTACTGCTATTTTCCTTTGTGATATTTTGAACTGAATCTACGCAGTCTTACAACACCAGGTGATGACTCTCACAACTGAGGATGAGAGCATAATGCAGCACTCATACATGTATGTTTACAACTTATCTGTGTCTCCACCACAGGGAATTTACACCCTTGATGACAAAAATACATACATAAAAACCACACCTGTTCCTCTCCACTTTCAGTTATAGCTTGGAAGCCTGTGTGCCTTATCCACTTGGATCAGTGTATTTCCCATGGCACTAAGAGGTTGATACAGTGTACAGAGCTACCCAAAT
The DNA here is from genome assembly GCF_034315485.1 of Pezoporus occidentalis. Taxonomy (NCBI): domain Eukaryota; kingdom Metazoa; phylum Chordata; class Aves; order Psittaciformes; family Psittacidae; genus Pezoporus; species Pezoporus occidentalis. The sequence continues at coordinate 6,752,412 of NW_026915866.1, forward strand.
CCTAATGCCCTTTGAAAAAAGTGAATCTATAATATCCAGATTAAGTGCCCTAATCACGTATGTGTGTTAGAGGAAGGAGAAAAAAAAAAGAACAGAAAGATTTCCTCCTCTTTTTTAATCAGAAATTTTTGCACTGATGTGGTGCCAGCCCCTCAGAGATGCTTTGCTGTGAATCTGGCCTTGAGCAAAGTGTAAAATTCCATGGGGGTTTAGGCTTAATTCCTTCTGCTCAGCCCTTCCTCTCAGCTACCTTAGTGTCAGCTTTTGTAGAACCTCTTTTTGAGGTGCTTAGAAACTGCCATTCATGGTGTCCAAAGCTTGGGTACATGCTTGAATACAGGGACTGTGCTCCGAGGACTGCTCCCCTCTAGGGCTGCCTTACAAAAGATAAAAGTTACTCAACAGCTTTGCAAAGCTGGGCATGGTGTTTTTTTTTTTTTGTTTGCAAGTGTTTCTATATCTCTTACTTGCCAGAGAAGCCCTACAACAAGCAAAAGTAAAGTGATAGACCCATTTGCTCCCTGTACATGGGAAAACCATGGCTCCATCACACCTTCTCACAAACAGCAATTTCTTGCTCTGCGCTGGCAAGACATTGTCATTGATTAGTAATCAGATCAATGTTTTTTTACTTAATAATATTGGATATCAGTAAATAATCTCATCCTTATGATCCTAGCAATACCCAATTGTGTTCATTAATGCCAAATAGTCTTGCGTGTTTTCCACCTCAAAAACTCTCTCACTTACTAAAGCTATCAATGTCTAAGATTTCTGCATCCAAATCTGTCTTGAAGTGTTACTGAAGCTGTCCTGACAACCCACAGAAAATCTCTACAGGTAATGGCTCTCATAATGTAATAGGTGCTCTACTTTTGAGCTCTTACTGTTAAAAATAACCCCACATACTGTTTACCTGCATTCTGCCCTTTGTTAATATAAGGTTAGATTAGACAGGTGAAGATAATGGGCTGAATTACCTATGCACCTTAAAATACATCACTACCAGGGATGTGGGATTTAAAAGAGATTTGAGAAGAGGCATTTAAAAGGAGAATAAGGACACTAAGAATGTTAGGGAGACTGTAACTATACTCTGCATAGGAGACCATGCAGAAGAAGGCATAGGGTTTTTTCCTTTAACTGGCACATGGACAGAAAAGTGAACAGCTGGTGAAGGAACAGCAGGAGGGGAAGGATTTAGCTGAGCTTTCACTGACTAGGGAAAGGGAAAATATTAATCTGTTTAACATAAAGAAACTTTAATACTGTGTTACACAGTTCTTACATCACCGAGTCACATTTTTTAAAAACTGGAGTAGGAATAAAATTCTCAAAGAAGTTAATAAAATCAGGCCAATACAGAAGGAAAATCAAAACAGTATTTGCAGAGAAGACAGACACAGTTCCAGTAACTCAGACGGCCTGCTGGAAATGCAGGTTATGCTTCTTGCATAGGAAGAAATGATGGCTGTTGCAAAAAATAGGAAACAGCAGGATTCTGCTGCATCTGTGCACACAGCAAAAGGCTTTGTTTTGCTGCAGGTTCAGAGAGATGAAGAATGATACAGTTACAACAGCACCCTTCTTTGGCTTCAGGACTATACCCGAAAAGGAGGGAGCGAAAGCCCCTTTGGGAAAAGGAGAAGGGGACTTGTGGTTTAACAATGAACAGTGAAGCCTAGCACACATTATAAATCTCTGAGTGCTACCAGACATATTAAAAAGAAATACAATACCCACACATATGTGTTGGTATGGAATCTTTCTAACAAACCCAAGTGGAACTAAAATGAGATTTTTTTTTGTAGTTTGCACTAAAATGTTATCTCTTCTGGGCCTGGGTGACAGAGTGCTAAGTAAAATCCAACACCTGGATTTAAGGGTCGATCCCTTCTTGTACAAAGACTACACCCACTAAGAGAATCTTTCCTTTTCTACCCTGAGCCTGTTGGAGAGATTGAGGGGCTCAGTCACTCAAATTGAAACCATATGTAGTTCCTTCCTGGCAGACCTCTCCCTTTTAGAAAAAGTCAGACCTTTCAAAGGAAAGAAACTCTGGAGCTGGGTGGATTTCAAGACCCTAACCTGAGTGCTTGAGCTTGCAGGATTCAAAGGCCTTGGCAAGGCCTTCCAAATGGGAGGCCACTTTTCCTTCTAGGATGAGATAGGATTGTGTTCTGGATGTTGCCTTATGCTCTGCAGTGAGCTTCCATATAACTGAGCCCCTGTGAGAACTGGCACCTGAAGTGCTTGTTAAACAGCAAAACCCGTCTGTGTGGTGCTCTCTGGCGCTGGCTATGAGCAGCTTCCAGTGGATACCTTACAAGGTCTGCAGAAGATGCATATATTTTTAAAACAGATCCTCCCCTTACTACTCACCCTTCTCTTCCAGAAGAAATCCACAAAATCTCATGCCAAAACAAACAGGCAGGAACATAATCCCAGAACAAGCTTAGATTTCTTTGGTACTTTTCAGTGGCGCTGCAAATACAGTCTAAATATCAGTTCATGTATTTATATGGGGAGTCTGCTACTTGGATGAAATAAATACTTGCTGAATTTTGCATATGTCAGGTTAAACAGTGTCTAAAATGTCACTGATACAAGAGAATATTCTGGTGGATGTTACACATAGACAGCAATAGCACATGCAAACTGTGGGAACATGTTGAATAAGAGTATTTATAAACACTTTATTGCCTTCATGAACATCCTGACAGGTGCCTGTCCAACCTGTCCAGACAGATTTCTGCTTGCAGAGACTTCAGAGTTTCCTCAGACCATCTCCCCTTGATTATCCACATACCATCAGAAATACGATCCTCAGGTCTATCTGACTCATCCTTGCTGTAAAGCCACTATTTCTGCCACGGGTGGAAGAAGAAAGAGATGATTCCCACTCTCTGCTACAGCTCTTTGCATAACTAAGGGTGACCAGTGTTTCCTTCTCTCCATCTTTTCACTATACCTGACAACCCTAATTTACTTAACCCTCTCTACCCGTGGGACATACCTGTGAGCTCTCTCATCACTGCTCTTAGGACTTCAATTTGTACGTTTGTATGTGCAGTACAAAGAAGTGGCCACAAGATACAATGTGGAGTTTCACCCCTGATGAGAAAAGGGGAGGGATGACTTTGTGTCCTGCTCACACAGCTCTGAGTAACATCTGCCGTTTTCATGCTCTAGTTACTAATGAAAATACTGAACAAACACAGTTGTGTTGACCCCCATAAACTCACTACTAATACAAATGATGCAGTATTTCTAACTGACTGTCAAGCATGATCCAAGCTCAGTTATGACCTATACAATTTCTCAGCTCGTAATTTCACCTGCACAGCACTTCCCTAGCTGGTGAAAGAACAGTATTGCACCATACCAAAACCAAACGCCATTTCTGCTCTCCCTGCAAAGCCCATTGCTCTATTTTAAAAGGAAGTTAGAGGGGCTCATCTAGAACAAGCCCTGTCAAACTCATGTTAGCTGTTATTAATCTGCTTGCTGTCTTTCAAGGGCCTACCGATTGCATGCTTATGCCAGTATTTCTTCGGGAACTGAAGTTTCACTGTCTGATCTCAACTTTGCTGCTCCTTCCCCCAGGTCTCCCGAGGTCTCTGTTCCACAGGACCACCTCTCCCAGGTCACTGGATCTGCTCAAGTCTGCCATCATGGGCCTGCCTTTGGAAATGAACTTTCTGCTGTGACCCTATTCTTTGTACAGTATTATCAGGTAACCTGAGAACTACACATGTATCTGATTATTTGAACTGTGGAAACGATTGCCACAAAACCCGAAACCATGACCTTTCCTTGAGGTGTTCTCAGCCAAGCTGGTGGGGGGACAGGAGAGCTGATTTATGGCCTTTCCTTAAAATTACCCAAAACTGATTATTTATAGAGGTAGACTTGAGCTGAAAGGTTCAGGCTCAAAACCTGTCTTCTTCATAGTTCATGGTGTTTGTGTTTGGACACTGGAAAACAAGGAATGATCTCTCAAAGCAATGTAAACATAATAGGATTATATTTGATTACATTTTTATTATATTTTAAATTACATCATATTATTTATAGTTACTATTTCTCTCATTCTCTCTCATTCACATAGCTTATTAATTTATTATTCATATTGCTAGATTTTACTAAATCTACTTTTATTTATTTATTTATTTTTTTTAATCTAGTTTTAACTGGCCAGGGACTATCACATGAAAATATGAAGTGGTACCAATCACTGTTTTTCACTTACTTTAGAATTAGGAATGGGAACAGCCAGGCTGGATTTTACATTGGGTAATACTATCCTTTTATGCAATCAGCTGCTTTGCAGAGGGGTTTTGAATTCTGGCAACAATTTGTTGACATAGAAGAGCTCCAACAGATGAATGTGTGCCCAAGCAGTAAATTGCAAATCTGGTACCGTGAGACTGCAACATGCAATTGCCATGCTTTGGAGTGCAGCCAGAGTCGGATTGGGATTAATTTGCTTGCAGTGTTCAATAAATAATGTTGGGAGGGCCATGTGAAAAGCGATCCTTCTTCGTTATGCACACCTCCCTGCCATGGGGTCTATCTTTGGTCACCGAGCTGAAGTTCGTGTAGCAAGCGTCTTGGGGGTATTTCTCACTGGGCTTACAGTAAAAGCCAGCTAAAGTGCCTCCCACCACCTGGCAGTGGAAAGGAGGATCAAGCACCCTCAGAGTGAAGCCTCTCTCGGGATGGGGTTTCTATATATAGGGGAGCTCAATAAACACCATTATGAAGCACATGCGATCCGCCTGCCTGGAATTAAGGTCACATACATACTTTTGTATATGTTTCTCCGCTGGCTCGCTTAGCTTACAAATTAAAGAACCACAGGTGAGAAGCTGGCTATGTAATGAGGAGTTATAAATCCAACCAGCTCCCATCTGACAAACCCCTTCAGTCAATACATGAGGCAACTGCGGGGAAAAGGAAGAATGAGATTTTTAAACCCAGGTGTAAAATCCATTGTAAAGGTCAGGTTTATAAGGAGACCATCCCAAAACGCTAATGACATGACAGTTTTATGAGGCTGGAAAATGATAGCTTGGCTGAAGCTGAGTAATACTAGAGCAAGGGATTTACTTAAATTGGACTACTTTTCTTTTTAATTTTGTCCTTGATCCCATCAGATCTCACTGAGATGAGAAATTGCTTGTGTAAGTAGCCCCCCACACTCAGCTGAACTACTGAAGTAAGGAAAGGCTATTTATGTAATGGAGGCATTACTATGTAATCTTATCTTCCAAAAGTTTCATGTAGTTTTCTGCAGTATATAGTTGAAAGGTGTACACATTTTAATGTCTATACTTTGCAAAAAAATATAGAAAACATCAAATATATCAATTATCATAGCCTCAGAAACAGAAATATTAACAGTTACACAAACTTCAACAGTTTTAACTTAGAGAAACACCATTTCTCTGTTGTAGTACAGGTAGACAACCCGTCCAGAAGATCTTACAGTCGAATACATAGTTTTAACAGAGATGCACACAAGCATAGCCTGCACAACCTTAGCTGTGCGCCCTGAGAACAGGCACTTGTATATCTCACCAGAGCAAAAGTACTTTTTCATTTGCAATGTAAGAATGTCATCTTAATACTTCAAAAAGCAGTGCCAACACCCAGTCTGACTGGTTTTTTACTCTGTCCTAATGCTTGTGCAATTAGTTAATTCACCCTCTAGGAGACTGTAAGTCCCTGGAAACATTCTTCATCAACTGGGCAATCCCTATGCTGAAGCATAATGCAATTTTCACTGAACTGCAATTTCAAACTCTGGCCTCAAAACATACAATATCTATCTATAGCTATACTAGGTTTTTGCTTATATAGTTCCACATTTCCCACCATTCTTTTAATCAGCAGTGACTTAGGAAAAGTAGGATTATTTTAAACATAAAATCTGCCTATTCTCTTTTCTCCAAGCAGTTCAAGGTTCTCTGACTAGGTCTATTATTTCCCTTTGCCACTGTATTTTGAAAACACAGGTGTGTTTCAGCACCTGAGAGCATGGGGTTTTGCAGGGTTTTCTGCACTGAGCACACAGGCCTGGTCCTGTGAGGTGCTGAGTGCTTCCCAGGAAGTGATGAGCTCTCTGAAATCCCTGAGATTCAGATCCCTGAGCCAGGCAGACACACTGACCACATCTCCCCGACACCCTCCTGTGAGTCCTCCCATCTGCAGCATACATCAACCTCGTCCTCCAGTGTTGCCTTCATGGTGGTTCTCAATTAATAAGTTGCACATCCCCATAGTGAGGTAGGGTGAATCTGGGGCAACTACCATCTGCTGTGGAGACCACTCTGCCAAAATGCTGATGTATTTCATAGAATCACAGAATGGTTTGGGTTGGAAGGGATGTTAAAGCTCATCTAGTTCCACACCCCCTGCCATGGGCAGGGACACCTTCCACTAGACCAGGCTGCTCAAAGCCCCATCCAACCTGGCCTTGCACACTGCCAGGGATGGGGCAACCACAGCTTCTCTGGGCAACCTGTCTCACCACCATCATAGTGAAGAATTTCTTCCCAATATCTAACCTAAATCTTCCCTCTTTCAGTTTAAAGCCACTCCCTCTTCTCCTATGACTACATGCCCTTGTAAAAAGTATTTGTATTCTTTCTGACCAGAGCATATTCACACGTAGCTCCTCAGCAAAGAGGTATGGTGTCAAAACCCACTGGGCTGATAGGCTCCCAGTAGCATATCCCCATACAGCCCAGCTGGCTGCTACAGGGTGTTTCCCTCCTCTCAGCCTCAGAACCCCTGACAAATCAACCCCATGGGGCAATGCTCTTCCTCCAAACAAGCCTCTTCTGCTCACAGGCTTTTGCAGTTGCCAAGCAGCTTCCTATCCCTCCACTTGCACTGGAACACCATAGCTGGAAATCATGCAACTGAGCATGGATTGTCTTCTGCTTTGGGGAAGTCTCAAGGTTGAGATAAATGAGAAGGGAAGACATCCCCTCCTGTCTATGGTTTCCAGGCCTCCACATGAATCAAGATCGAGAAAATGAAACAACCCCCACCTCTGTTTCAGAAAACTTAAACACAATTCTTTCTCCTCCTCTTTTTCCAACTTAACTTAAACTATTTGCTAAATTCAACCTGAATTAACAAATAGGTCTGAAATGTACAGTAAATAAGTGACCAGCTGGGAATTCTATTTGACCACACTCTAGTAATTGTTTGCTTTCCTGTACTTTTAGTACAAGCCTAGATGACAAAAGGTTGCTATGCAGTGACACAAGTAACAACTATATTAGCTTTTGGCTGCAGAGTAGCACATAGAACAGAGATTCTTGAGCTAACTTTAAATTGGCTAGCTGGGATGCTGGCCATCTGTTCGTCTGCAGAAGCATAGAGGTTAAGTTGGGTTGGGACATCTCACCTTTAGGTATCCTTGTGTGAGCATTTTTTATCTCATCACCATGTCACAGTCCCCTCTGCAACAGTGAAGACTCTCAAGGGCAAACCCTGAGAACGTGCTCCCTGTCAGAGAGATTTTGTTTTAGCATTTGTGATATGAAAGTGATTAAAAATAATTTAAAAAATAGAGCTTAGATTTTTTTCACAAAAGTTGTTTCTTACCTTCTGCTTTATGCTTTAGAAGACTGTAAAACTGGAACTTTATCTGGGCTTTATCTCTTTACAATTACTTCATGTAATTGTTTCCTAACCCTGCCAGAACTAGGCAGAGATGGGAGAAAATGCTTCTAGAATAAGACTCTTTCCCAAATCTTAAGGAACAGAAAATGAAACCAAACCCAACAGGAACCTCTCCAACCCCCAAATCCAAATAATCTGATGCAAAACAAACAAGCAACATGTCCTAATTTTTAAGGCTGAGAAGACTTCAGAGAGACTCCTTCTCTTCAGTGCCTCTCGGGCCAAATGTTGAGGTTCACTACTTTGTAATTCATCGCACTTTGCACCAGGAACTTGGTTGAGCTGCTCAGACTAGGAGTGCAGGCTCCTTGCATAGCCAGCAAAGGGAGAATTCAACCCACCTAAAGTCCCAGCTGCTCTGTTATTAGCCTACGGTAATTAGCTTCTCATTTCAGATGAGTTGGTTTGTTGCATAAAGGCATGTAACACAAACTTCCCTATCTAGCCATAGCTTAACTGCCTTGCTTCCCATTTATGAGGAAAGGCAAATGGGGTTTCCAGAGGGGCTGCTGCCCTGACTCTTTCTTAGGAAGTCAGAGAGGTCTCTGAGAGATGTACTAGAATACCACTGTTAGGTTTCAGTATAAAGATCTGCCAGATGGGTAGCTCCATATGAACTGGGATCAGTGGTCTTGCTGAGCCTGTGTGAAAGGAAAGCAAATGAAAATCAGCTTGTGCTTTGGGCTGTTTCTGTGTATGGTATCAAACCATTCAAGTGAGTTTGTATGGAAAAAGAGTAGTCACATAAGCTTAGTGCCTGACACCTCAAACAGCAGTGCAATGATATATTTAGCTTGAATGAACTCATGAGCCCTCGTTCAAATGCATTCAACTAGTGCATGTTCATCTCCCTGCTGGAAAAAGATGAGTCCACAAAGGTCTTATTCTGGTACACCAGCAGTCCAAGCCATTTGACTTTCCATGCAGTAAGTCATATGAAATAAATATAAAGCAGGCAGAGAACACAGAGTAACAAGTTTCTAGCACTGGATGATAAAAGGAAGCACAGGATGCTCTTTCTGGACAAATCAACCTCCATACCTCCTCTTGGGAATATGCTGAAGAGGGTGGGCACTTAAACTGGGCTGAAGTCAAATACCACTTGACAATAAAGCCCAAGTTAACACACATCCTGTTTGGGCTACACAGTTGTTTTTAATGATCAGATACAGCAAAAAGCAGCTGCAGGGATATGATGGCAACCAGAGAAGAGCTGTGCAGCAATGGAGAGAGTATAGCCCATAGATTGAGCGAGCAGACCAGTGCCAATCTCTAATGTATGCGGCCAGGCTCTCAAGTTACACCGTTTAGTCCACTGCCTACCAGGAGTGACAGAACTACTCACGTATGTTTAGGGGAAAGGCACGATTTATCAGATGCTAACCCAGAGGTTCATGTTCTCTCTACCTAGAAGAGGTGGTCATCCAAGGTTACGGGAGAAGTGGCTGAGAGATCAGCATGCAAAAACTTTGATGGCAGCTGCCTTTGTCTGTTAGGCAGGCTTTTCCACCCCAGAGCAGATGGCTTTGAAACTGGCACACAAGCCAAATGGACAAGACATAGATACACGTACAAAGGCTTTCTCACCCCCATATGCATTAATGCCATCTGAAGACAAGTCACACTGGGCTTTCGCAGACAGGTCTCTGGGTACAAGCATGGAGGAAGTTCATTACATTCTCATTTTTAACAAATTAGTTTGATTCCAAAGCTTTGTTACTCAGGAAATGATTGGGTAGCTGAAAATTCAATACTCTCACAGTAAGCTGCTGCAAGAGACAAAGACATGTGTGTCCTCTATTACACATTGCACAGGTTTTATTTTCAGATATCATGTTTATTAATTTAAGTACTGTAAGTAGCAAACAAACAGTAAGAACATATTAAAAATGCACCTGTGTTAAAAGAGCATCTCAAAAAGGAAGACAATGAAAACTCAAGAAATAACTATTTCTTTTGTGCTTATCAGAGGATATAATACAGTATATGACTTAAGTAAAATACTTGGCTTTGTTTTCGGGGGACGCCTCTCCATTAGCAATACGGTAAGTCAGCAAACCTATTAATATTCCTGATAATGTTTTACAAAGTTTTGTGAAATTGTATAACCTTGCTGCTGTTCCTGTGCAGAGCCTTTCACCAGTTATGAATATCAATACCCCCTAAGAAAATAAGGCTATCATTTCCTGACTGATCAGATGGCCTGAAAGAATTTGGATTATCTAATCTTCTTTAATGTAAAGAGTTTTTCAGTACCTTATGGCTGTAACAGCTGGTCAGTGAGGCAGAACCAAAATGCAGACTTGTTAATAAAAATTAACATTTAAAATAACATACAGTTGGTTGTGTAGATAGACGTAAAAGAGAGAGAAGGCAATGTCCTGATAACAAGAAGTTTGACTGATAGTTTTATTTGCAAAACTAGATAAATAAAACTAGGTCCTGGGCTCATATTTGGGCACTTCCCATTGATCGGGTGCCTCTAACATCAGCACAAGGCAAACCTTTTCCCATATTGACCAGAGGAGCAGCTGGCCTGTTGACTTCACAGCATATCTCCAGATTTACACCAGCAAGAAATCTAAAGCTCACTCCACCCGCTGAACAACCTGCAGTGCTGCTCCAGCATTTTCACCAGCACGAGATGGAGATTTCCTCCCAGCTGGACAGTATCTGACCTCCCTAAAGCAGAAGAGGATTCCAAGTTTCTAAACAGAAAAGCACAGCAACATATCAGGATAAGTTTGTATCAATGAGGCAGCATTTTAACAGCTCTATTCAGCCTAATTTTACATACAGAACGCTATAGTAATAATCCCAATCATCCCTTGTCAGCTGGACAGGACTCAAATACGTTTCAGTAGAAGACAGGAAAGTGAAAGGAGACACACCAAAATTTTTTGCCTTAGGAACCTGGTATCTTCCACTAATACTTTATTTATATTTTTGGTTGCATTAATGCTGACATAAGCATTAAGATGAGGATGCAATAGTTGCACTGGCTATTTATAGAGGCACTGTATAAAGATCAACAGATGCTTTCAGAACAGCCATGTATGATCATTACTTGCAAAAATTTCCATTAGAGAAGATGACACATTAGAAAAACCTATAATACGGAAACTCAAAAATAAAAGCCCTGAATTCTTGAGGTTTTCTAGAGGACCCAACAGTCATTAGGCTACTTGCTGTTCTAGTCTAAGTGTTGCAGGCTGCTTTTGTCTGTGATCAATGTTGATTTAAAACATGGAAATGTGGAAAAAGCAAGCCAAAGGTTGTGATGCTGTCAGTAATTCACAGCAACATCTCAGACAAGGTGTTGACTAGATTAAAAGTTAATAATATTGCCAATCCAAACTTTTAAAATTCAAAATCCACCAGATTTTTAAAAACAGTATGGAGAGCTGTACTGGTTTGGAGTTTCCGTTGGTCACTCTCAAATTCTACAATTAAACCACAGGTGATTTTGCAATATAAGCTGACACTGAGAAATAACCCACACACTAAAACACAGCACTGATTCTACTGCTGTCACGGCAAAGTTAAAATGCACCTGTGGGGTTTAGCTAAAATGCACAGTAGTAACTACAAAGTATCCCTTTCAAAATGAAGCACATTTTGATGTGAGTCTGTCTTCAAAGTACTCCCAAGGCAAGATTCAGCTAAGTCAGTATAAAAGCATAATTATTGGTTTTACCTTTGAAGTTGGGTTTATTTTACCCAGCCCTGTTTCATGCTGTACAGGTGCTAAAGACACCTGTCCTATTTTCAGGGTGAACTGTCTAAGCAGTAAGTTATTTCAGAGTGCTTTAAATTGCAGGAGAAGTATATGCACCACGTTTGCACAAAAGCATGTTTAGTGCAGAGTGAGCAGGCATCAGGCATCTACAGGGTCAAGGCTTTTTCATAATGACTGGGAACAGTGGGTGAAAATTAACATCATTATCACTGCTAATGAAGGATGAAAAGCTCAAGCTAGCCGTGTGGTAGAGTCATCAGGAAGGATGTAAAAAATTGGCTAATATAATCTAGTAAGTGTGAAGTTGATGTGACCTTTCTATATGGAAAGTGAGCCCTCCACAGAGAGCACTCTCTCAGAGCTGCCAGATGGGAAGAAATATCTGGTACAACACCTTTCCTGCTGTCAGTTTAGCATGTGGAGCAGAACCTGTGCTTTCTCTAATCTCTCATTACATGTGACAAGCAGCATGGATAACCATCAGGGAGAATATTCTGACCTTCATTTGACATTCACAGAGCCCTGAGCTAGAAGCAGCTAACTTTACCAGCATCCTGATAAAATTCACCTCCTGCACTTGATGGCAGCCTAGAACAAGATACCCGATTTCAGACTTTCAAGATCTAACTCAAAACACCTCCTAAGACCCAGATCACAAGTGGAATCTGAGAAGACTTTTACTGCCAAACTACAGGCACCCAATTAAAGTCCTGGCTCCAAATTGCTCTCAGTTTTTTTTTTTTTTGTGATGGGCAAAATGCACACTTGGCACTTTGCAGAACACCAGACAGGATTTCATGTTCCTTTTTGTCCACACCTATTACAGGTTATTAACCTGAATGGCAGCGCATCAAACTCATGTAGTGCTTCTGCACATGAGGTGAGCAATTGGCAAGTTAGCAGACCTCCAAAATTAAGCTTAGTTGTTTTAAGCAGAACAGGTGCTCTGGTGTAGTTGTCCTTGCCCATACTGTGCTACCTGCCAAAGGCTCTGTTCAGGACAGGGTCCCCAGCTGGGCCACGTGCTGTAAAATCAGAGTCCAAACCTCAGAGAAGAGCTCCAGCAAAAGCTTTGAGGGGCTGAAAAAAAAGGCGGTTAGGAGAAAAAATGATAACAGAAAACCTGGCATGCATCCTGCTAGACTGCAGGCATCAAACAGGCAGCTTTGAGGACATTAAATTTTAAATTTGGCTTGAATCTATCTGACCCAGTGTCTCCCTTTGTAATTTTCAATTAAGCCTATGAGAAAAAAGAAACACAGTTTTGTTTAAACAACTTGAAGAAAATAAGATTTTTCTGCTGGTTTAAGCAGCAGACTGCAATAGTGTATGTTATGTTCAAGCAAAATACATTTTCTCAGATTCTGAAACTTCATGCACATTTCCATGATCAAGAAATTCATCCAGAAAAACCCATCTGCAACTACAAACAGTAGCAGGACCTGTTTACGGTAGCAGGGGAGTTGTATGTGCACTCCCAGCAGTGGGGAAATAAGCACAACTACCCCTCGCTCTGGATGTGGATGAAGACTGTGAGTGTGGCAGGTCTTATTCAAACACCCAAAAACAGCCAGGCTGTGCCTGGGTCCTTTGCATGGTCTGCTTGTGCAGTGGCACAGAGGAGCGACAGATGAAATGCTCCTAGCTAGGAGGTCCCAGTGTGGCTTCAGTAGCCTTCATCAACCAGCCACTATCCTTCTGCTGTGCTGATCCTTTGCTCAGTTGCTTTAAAACTTTCCATATGGTACAAAGAGAGAGAAGGCACCATTTTCCACTAAGGAATTAGAGGTGACATCTGCCCAAAAGGTTGGGTACTTTTGCCTACAATGAAGCAAAGCCAGGCTCCCTTTGCTTTTGCTAGGTAAGAATGGCAACTTGCTTTACTTGAACTTTTTCAAAGTGGTCTGATAGCACCATGGAAACTCCCAGAGAAATTCAGGTTACTGCAGATTTCTCCAGCACCTTATTTTCTCCTAGCTCTAGCTTATGAATTAAATTCTGTTCAGGTGTTTGCCTTTTACAGGCAATTTCTTGCAATACTGCATGCTGTAAACACAACTTAAATGAGCTAATGCTTAACTGCAGAGTTTTAGCAGTTCTGTGAGACAGGGCCAGTGTCTCCAGGGGCCTTGCAGAGCCCCTTGCTAAATGGCAACAAGGGAGATGTGCTTGGGGGCACCTAAGGGGCAGATTGGCACCTGTGGAACAGAAGAGACATCTGTCGTGCCCATATTTCAGTAGCACTAATCCATGTCAGGAAGAACAGGTTTGAAGCCCTTGGTGTTTAAGTCAATCATACTGAAATGCCGTGCACAAGAGGATCAGCGGCGGTAGACATCTAATTGAGGTCTAGATGGGTCACATTCATTCGAGGCAGAAGTGAGCTAAACCCTTGCCAGCCATGCCTTGCTGCTGTGGGTGGCAAAGGGGAAGAGAGACGAGTTGCAGCTGTCTTGTCTCAGCACAGGAGCACAGGGTGCATGCACAGCTCTCAAGGCTGTACTCCAGCTTTGAGCACATTTGAGAGGCTCCAGCTTTGGACATAGGAACAGTGTGCATAATGAGAGGTATGCAAGGACACCCAGAATGTGCCCAGTCTGTGCAAGGCAGTGCAGGATGAGACCCCCCTCCATCCTTACAGATACCTGTGCCTGCCTCATGGCCTTGCTGTACAACAGCACAGACCCCAGAGGCAAGGACTGTACCAGACTGTAACCACATGCATCTCAGCTGAGGAAGCTACCTCCAGCACAGTGCTTCAGTGCAGCACCTATATTGCTTCTGACTCCAGAGCTAGCTTATCTGGTGTTAACTTCAGTATCTCAACACCCTGCTCCCTTGCACAGCTGCTCTTCACTCCTAGAAAACCCTGAATTTGCTGCCAATGCAAACAGCCACAGACAGGCACACAAAGATGTGTTTATGCAGCTTTTTTCCCTACAGCCTAGGAAACCATGGCACATCATGACTTGCCTTCTGCCACCCGTCCTGAAGAATTCATAACACCAATATATTTCTTAACATGCCCCTTGTTGTTCAACAGGCCAGCCTTGCTGAGCAAATGCTACCATCACTTTTAGTGCCTACTCTACAGTATTCTTCATGTCCAAGGGCATTCAGAAGTATCAAGTTTCTGCAGCTCCAAGGTAGGGCAATTTATGAACCTTATAGCTCTATGGTTGTAAATAATTTTTTGAATATGGTGAAATGCATGCAGAAAGATTATGGCTGCAAAGCCACTGGCAGATTGGGAAATAACATAACACATACAAGTCCTCTGAAAGTAATAGGACAGACCAGCTTTCACCATGTTTTTGATCTGAAAAACTTGTACGTCTGTGAACAGAAATATCCTTTCACTGCTCTTTTAGATCTTGGATGTGATCATGTTTCATTCACTTCCTTTACAGACCACAGGTTGGCAAAGATTGCTTGGTGCTTGGCTTGTGCACAGTGAGATGACAAGCTGGAAACCTGGCTCCTCAGCACAGGGACGGGTAGAGCCATGTGGAGCACCCACTGCCCTTGAGTGAACAGAAATGGGCAGCCACAGCAGCGTGCACTCCGTCACTTGGATATGCAGATTATATTCCCTTCCCATGGGAGGGATGTAGGCTGAGGAACAAAACCAAGATTCAGATGCTCCAGCAGAAGACGGGATTCCAGGTGGAGCCCATAAAAGGCCAGGTCTTCATGCATTCCAGGTCTCCAGAGCCTAACATGGACTGATGGCACTTCAGGGCCCCGCTGATGATTCACACTGTAAATAAACCTCAGAAGGCAGCAGGTGCCGGCACTCATCAGAGGACGAAGCACAATTGTTTTCTAGTGAACAGGGTAATTTGAAAAGTATTTGTGCCATCTTGCCAAAAACACAAACTGTGCCATGTTTATTTTTAGATGCAGATATCCCTCTGGGAAGAAACCACAACTGGTTATGTCACACATAAATCAGAGCTACCTGCTGATACCATCACAGAACTTACTACAGTGCTTTTTTAAATGGCTAGCTACCCAAATCAAAGGCTTTTAATTTACATCTCAAACTACCTGTTTTCTCAGGAAGCAAAATATTGATATACAGGTGTTGGGCAGGCAAGAGAGAATATGGAGGAGTGGGGCTGCAGCCCTTTCCTCCTCAGCACATTTCTATTCCATACTTTTGGCTCTCCTGGCAGTAATCTGTGCTCCCTGCTAAAGTATTATTTTTATAATTTTATTTTATTTTTAACATTTCCTCTGTTGGGTTAATAGCACTGTGTGGAAGGGAAAGGGATTGATGTGCTGGCCTCAGGGCTATCAAAGCATGTAACATGGGCTGTATTAGGGATTTAGGTGCATGGATATTTGATCCTGATGCAGCAGTTCTGAGTAGTTGCACAGCAAGCAGGTAGGCAAGCTCTCATTAACCTCTGTAGGGGATTAATCACTGGAGGGCCACAAAGGTCCACACTGGACTTGTCTGAATTACAACTGGTTGTTTCTCAGGTTTTGTGCAATCTGCTTGCAGCTTTCAGCATGCTGAGCCCTCTTCTGCTCCAGCCACCAGGCTTTGACTCCTCCCTGCGCTAATGTCTGCATTTAACCACTCCTGGATCCCACACAGCCCTGCCACTCTACACAAAAAGGCAACATGCTCCTTCAGGTATCAGCATCCTCATCAGATTAATAGGATTCATGATGGACAATGGAGTACAAATCATAAAAAAACCCCAGACATTTCCTATATCAGTGACAAAGCTTGCACTAGACATCAAACTCATGAGTCTTAGAAGAGGATGTCTGAATATATGCGTGTACAAATAGAGAAGGGTTATGCTGAAAGAAAGCAGTTTCTGCAAGACTTCCTTCACTTGTTCTTGTGTTAAATGCTACGGATAGTAGTGGTTATCAGTGGTCTCACATTTCCTTTAAAAGGCAGTTTAACCCCCAGTTCTTTCCAAAAATAATCATATTCTTCACGGTGCAAGGTTCTGCAATTACACTTTCACTACCCCCACAAAAAATAGCATTTTTCCGCATCCTCTGGACTCTCTGGAAAATAGGGCTTTCAAATCCAGTGTGAACAAGCACTATTTAACTCATTAAGGCAGTATGTGCTTGAATGCATAACTGATTTTGAATACATAACAAATTTAAAATATGCAAACCTGTGCATATGAGTGGATAACATTAGGGATTCAAAGTTCTGGTTTAACTCAAATGTTACTGGGGATTAAGAGTTAAGAGCTCTGATGTAATTTTGTCTTCTCATTCCTCCCAGTTTTTGTCATCATCATCCTTGGGTTTTATAGTACATAATGAGATAATTACAATGCCATTACTGCACTGGCAAAGCCTGGTTTGAAAAACTCATATAAAGGCTCTTGATAGCTGCATAGATGGTAGGCAACATCCTTATGGATGGAAGTTAGACTAGATGATCTCCAGAGACCCCTTCCAACTTTAATTTCCCTACAAATTTTAACACATACACCTATATGCCAACAATATTACTCTTCTGTATACCAGTTCATTCAAACAGAAATACCCTGACAGGGCAGACAGGCCTCAAAGGCTGACATTCCTCTGCTAGATCACCTCCTGTGCCTTGCCAGACCAAGCTCTGAGGAAAGGCCATACTGCTCTCTAAATACCACACGAGACACATCCCTGGGGAGCTCAGCAGTGGTGGCATCTGGGAAGGATGGACACACAGACCTGGCAGCTATTGGATTGAAATGACCTACAGAGAGAGATGGTTCCTGCAAACACCAGGCCTTGCTTTCTCCTTGCAGGGCAAGTGCCTCGGCTGACATGCTGCTGTGCATCATCTCACCCAACCAGATGACATTCTCCATCACGAGTGGATGCTTGGGGTAGCGAGTGCCAAGCAGGGTGTCACCAGCTTGATTTACATGTCTTGTGCTCACCCTCCACCTCCCTGACACCACAGCTGTCAGTGGCCTCCACACCATGCTTCTGACAGAGCCTGAGTACCTCTGGATCCCTCACATTTCTGAAATCCTTTACCCTTTCTCTCCAACCCATAAAACAACAGAGATAAGCCATTCTGCTTTGGCTATTGAGAAGAGGTAAAAATGTTACCTCCTTTTTTAAAAATTAAGAGATTTATTCTATTATAAAACTGCAACTGAGCTGAAGTCTGTCTGATCCCAGCTCTTCCTGTTCTTTCTCTCCAAACACATGCTCCTTTGGGCAACATGACTCCAGACAGCTTCAGGAGGAAAACTGGGTTCTTTCTGTAGATGTCAACCTGTGCAACCTTTACTGGGGAGCAAGAGAAAGAGAGAGGCTCCTGTGAGCCCCGCCAAGTGGCAGGAAGCAATGTGGAGAATCCCACACTGGCACCCGCTCACTGCTCTTTCCTGGACACCCTTTTGAAATGCCTGTCAGGTAGTTTCTCCTAAGAAAATTTATGTGCAAGAGCAAGAGAGTAATGCATTTCCCCCTCCTCAGCAAAGCTGGTGCTTGCACTGGTTTTGATGAATG
The DNA here is from genome assembly GCF_034315485.1 of Pezoporus occidentalis. NCBI lineage: Eukaryota > Metazoa > Chordata > Aves > Psittaciformes > Psittacidae > Pezoporus > Pezoporus occidentalis. The sequence goes on from NW_026915866.1 coordinate 6,770,344, forward strand.
ACTTACGGTGGCTGGACTGGAAAGGTACGCTTTATCGCGCCTTCAGGGAGAAGGTAGGGACACAGCCTAGTGCAAACAGGGCAGTTCAACCTTCATTGGAAAGGCAAACCAGAAGTCTCTGGCTAATTCCCAAGACAAAAAGGTAACCCTCTGAACCTCTCATTCTTTCCACTCACTTCCCACAGCTCAAAGCAAGACAGCTCAGAGGTCTGGATGCAAAGTCAAGAACAGCATCAGCCATGTTACATATGTTTGGTTTGCAGTATGCATCCTTTATTTTCTCTTCCTGCTCACAAGAGGCCAGAATGAGGCAAGGATGCTGTGATATGAGAACTGCACAAACAGCACAACTGCTAGCTGAAATCGTGTCTTTCTCTCTTCATTAAAATATACAACAAAAAAAAACCCTAGACTAGGTGATGAGAAAACCCGGCAACTATAGCTGTCAGACAAAGCCCTGCCAAGAAGGACAATTCCCTTTTTTCACTCCTCTGTCTTCAGGGATCATGTGTTAAAACCAGCTGCAGAAATTTAAATCTGGTCTTTAAATTTAGGTGACAAGCCATCTGTATGGCTCATCTGGACAGCTGCAAAGCTATCCCAAGTGGAAGGGAGGGGGTTCAGAGCAATTGCTTAGTACATGAGCCTTTATGTAGCACCTCGATGAGTTTCAGGACTCTTTCATGCCCTTCACAGAAATTACAAACAGCTATTGCTGCATCTGCTTTCTGTCCACTCATTTAGACATATTTTATTCCATATAACGACATTAAAATGATATTCAGGATTACTCACAAAATCTGTGCATTTTTGCATACAGTATTTGCCTTTTTGTTTAATGCCCCCCCCAAAGGAACTCAGAGAACAGAAATGAAAATACCATTCTCCAACTTGCCCCCGCAGATGCTTCAGTGCAAAACCAATGGATGATTTTCTCCTGCAGTTTTGCATTTGGCTTCATAATAGAAGAACCAGAAGAAATTTTAGCTTTTTCAACAAATAATCAGCTTCACTAAAAATAGCCTCTATTCCTTGCTTGAACTCAACTAAATTAACAAAACCAATCAACCAATTCAGTGATGTTGGAGGAGAAAGTGTCAGGCTTTTAGCTGATAAAAGAATCAATCTCCTGAATTCTCATATTTGACAGCTCTGATGTTGAAACTTTTCTCCAGAATAAAACCAGTGTTTTATTCACCTCCCCTGGGGACACTTCTGGAGATGCTTTAGCAGAACTGTGTTATTTCTTCTCCTCTTATAAGTTTTACACGTTTTCCTATGTAGAGACTCCTAAAGTAGCCCCCCCCTCCCCCAAAAAAAGCTATTTTGAAAAAAGCTATTCCAAGTACCACACATATATCATAATGGAAAAAGATGCTGGATTATTTGTTTTTTTTTCCTGGAAAGTAAAACAAATTGAGAACCTCAGCACATGTGCAATGTCCACCTTACTTGCTTAAACATTCCTGTGCTTCCAGTCTCTCCATACCCTGAACCTGCCAAGTGTGAAAAACAGTGGCCATGCAACCAAAAGCAAGGTGCCCTCTGCTTATCACCCTGCCCTGCCCATCACCCCTCCAGCAGCCTGTGACGTCCTTCCTGGGCTGACTGCGACTGTTTTCCTTGCTCAACCCCATGCACACACTTGCAAAAACAGAGGAAGATGAAGCAGGACTGCCTCAAGTCTGCATTCTGCACCACCTAGAGGGGAGCCAGTTTTAGCCCCAAAGCTAAATATAGCTGTGTTAGAATCCCTGTACCCTCCTGCAATGCGAAGATTCTATAGGAGGAGCAAGCCTCACAGTTTGTGTCTACCATGGCATGGCTGGGCTCAAAATGATGCTGTCACTAAGTTCAGTGATGGACGAAGGCATGGTGTCAGAAAGCAGCCCCAAACCCTCCTTTCCACCACAGAAACCCATTGCTAAATGTATTTGTACCATACTCAGACCTCTCAATGACAAGACTGATATATAGCTGTCTAGCAGTATTTATACCACAGCGACCACTGCAGTATCTGAGGAGCGCAGTATAAATACAGACCGAGCGATGGCCAGGGAAGCCTAAAGAGCGGGCGAGGAGGGCGAGTGGCCAAAGCAGCTGAGGGACGTGCTGATTCAGTGCATCTCTCAGCTGTCCTCAGCAGCAGGTTGCCACTGAGTGGAGGTCGAGAAGGTTAAAAGAGCTGATTTTTCTTTTTTAACCTCCCTTTAACAGCCTCATGCTTTGCTTGAGCCCATGAGGTTCTTCATTTGCGTATCTGACCACTGCACTTTGAGTTATTACATAAAGTATAATAAACACTATGCATTCTAAAGTGATGGGTTGGCTCATGCCTGCCATCCTGCAGCACTCAGCAGATGAGGTTCAAATTATCATCCCTGCCTTCCAGATGAGGAAATCCATGCGAAGGAAAACTGCTTTGCCCCAGCAGACCTGTGGCTGTGCCAGAAGCAGAGGAGAGGTTCATGTACTCACCCCAAAATGCAGCCACAAGGCTCTTAAGACAGCAGCTTGAAATATATTCCTGTTTAAATGTGAGGGAAATTGAAATGGTTGCTTAGGAAAAACTCTTGGATTTTCATCTCAGTCACATATTTAGTTTTTTCCCAATACACATTAAAGGCAAGTATTTTCAGCTGGTTGAAAAGGACCTTTCAGTGGTGATATCAGCAAGAATTTGAAATACTAGATTTGCATCTTGACTTCTTTCTTCTCCATATATATATTATAATTCTCTATTCCCAAATGAACCCGTTAAATTAAATATAAGCAGGGAAGAGACCCTGATACAAACAGGGCATTTGCAACAGGGTTTTGCAAGCATGTAGCTGGTTTTAGGGGAGCTTCTTTCTATCTAGTCTAGCAGTACTTGAGTACCCCCCCTCCTTGCTAGAGAAGGGCACTTTATTCTATTTTGTTCCACTCAGGATACTGTATGTTTTATGAAGAAATGTGATAGCCACAGCAGCTTACCTACTTGCTGCAGTTTCTTTTCTGACCCCATCACCCTGCAGGGAGCTGGACTTCTCAGCAGCACCCAGCATGCTAATTAAATACCCAGCAACTACCTTCAGAGCCCGTTGCACAGCTGGAAAGGCTGCAGTGAATGGTTCTCCAGGATAAGATTGGATTTGGAAGGGTAAGATCAGATCTGGGAGCCTCTTTTTGCCTACAGCAGTGGAAATGGTGGAATGCATGGGACTGCCCTTACACTGAAAAGCTTATCTAAGGCTTATGGAATTACTATCATTTGACTAACTTGGGCTATTTCCCCCTTACAACAGAAATATTCAACTTCGGTATTGATGGAAAAGATTATAATTACTATTAATCTCTTCTCACGTCTGCTCATTCAGGAGGTCATGTGGACACAGCTTCTTGTGAAGAGCATTTTTCAAGCTGTACCTCCTGACTTGATTTACTTAACAGCCTGGCTAAGGATCCTATCTCCCTGTTAATTTGGCACTCCAAGCTCTTTAGTAGAAGATCACCAAGGCAGACAAAATCAAGCCCAGCTTTATGTGAGGTCCTTGTTTCTCAGTGTACAAACAGTGTGAGAGCTTTAGAGAAGACCTTTCTGACAGATACCTTCTTAGTCCACTTCTGCAAGTAAGGTGCCACACCACCAGCTTGCTTTGCCTTGGTTTGATGACAATGTGTGCTCTGTAATATTCTGCAAGTACCAGAGATCTTTCCAAAATATCTCACTACTAGTCATCTTCTCACTATTTTGCAGCAGGCTTCAAAGGCAATTTTCACAGCAGTTTTGCTATGGATGCTACTGTAATAAGAAAAATCTTGTTTATAAGCCTGGCAACACAAGGGCTTCCTGAAGCCATGGGTTTTGATCATGAAAGATCTGATGCACCTTTTATTTTCCTTGCAGTTTTTCTTGTGTACGCTCCTGTAGATAAGGAGTAGATATCAGTCTGAAGGACCTGACCTGTAACAGAAATGTGCCAACTCCTCCAGGATAAGATTTCCGCTTTCCTCCCCTGCTGCTGTTACTCACTAGTGGCATACGTGTTTGCGTTTGGACATCCCTGAGACAGCCCTGCTTCAACGTACTGTATTTCTATAAATCTCTGATGTTAAAGAAAAATGGAGTTTTAGAGAAGAACTGCTCAAATGTGAGCAGAATCTACCACTTATAATCCTAACAAGCAGCTTTCACCTTGAACCCCAAACAAGCAAAAGCTTGTTTTCCAAAGTGCTCACAGGCACTGCTGCTGCCTAGGTTATTTCTTGCAACCGTGATAGCAGACAAAGAATCGAAGTGACATTTTCCTTCTTGGCATCAACTAAACTGCCCCCACCTCCACCCCACATCTGACTCCACAGGTTTTTTTCTGGAGATGCTGAGTGTGATCCCTATTTGCGCGCTGGTGAGACATCTACAAGGTATGCTGGAAGTGCAGCTCTCCCTTGATGAACATGATTATGAACATGCATCTGTTATTAAAGTGGACTTTTATCATTTGCAAAATATGTCATAGATTAAATACTGTCCAGTTTCTTGGGGCTATACTTTTTGTTACATTCAGATTGAATTGCTATGAATTCTGTCTGCAGCATTGCCAGACAGACTCTGACATGACTTGTAACCAATACAGAAGTCAAAATAATTCTCACTACCTGAAGTAGATAAACATTTTGTTCTATTCTGAGATCTCTACATCAATCCTGTAATTTTTATTCAGAGTGTTTTTTAATGTACTTTTTATTTACAGAGCTTCAATTTCTGTATTAAAACAACAATGAATTTCAGCAGCATTTCCCAAACAACTGAGCTTGACTTTAGCAGTTTAAATATACTTTTAATCTTATGAATACTTTTCACTGCATACCATTTCCTTCCCTGAAGCCAGTGATTTGCAAACTTTCATTAGTGATGCAGAGAGGGGTTCACTTATAAAAGCATCAGGGTTCTGCTTCCAGCTGTGGTACAGGTTGCCTGGCCTTACCAAACCGCACAGCCTATCCAGATTTCTGACTATGTGTCTCCAATATTTGGTGTGAATTTGTGTGCAGTTTTGAACCATGGCACAAGCATGAAAGCTCACAGATCTCTGTCTGACACTGGCACACCCTGTGAAACCTTCAGATGGCACATTTCTGGGTCTGTCATGCAAACCAGCAACATGTATTTGGCAAAGTGCTACAGACCCCCACAGCTCTGGAGTGAGCTTCTTCCCTTCTGCTTATGTTAGTTGTTTATATTAGAGTGTGACTTGTATCTAGTTTTCATGACTGTGAGGATAATTCCCATGGGGAGGATCCTATGGTCACTACAGAAATACAGCAGGGAAGTCTTCTGCTTAGTACATGACACTCTTGTGCTTTTTGTAGTAACTTCTACATGTGCAATACATAACCTTTAAACCAGTTAGTATAATGCTGTCTGTGGGTATGGCACACTTACTTTGGCCAATGGTGGCTGAAGCCACAATCTATATTTTTTTAAGGCTGCCAAGATCTGGGTTATTACAGACAAGAAATGTAGTTTAAATAACTAAAACTTCCTGGAAATAAGTGAAGATTTTTGCCTTTATGCAGGATTTCATTTTTCAATAGATTAAAGACCATGGGGTTTTCTTTTTATTCCCCCTCTGGAAAACAGACTCCTGGACTGTCATCTGCTTTCAAAGGAAGGAAGAAGTTAATTAAATTTTAATGTTCATAAAAATAATGATGTTGAGAGCTACCACCTCATGAACTTCTTGTTTCAAAGTTAGGATTTCCTGGGAGCCCACACAACCCACCCCCCCTCCAATCCATACCATGCACTAAATATAAGGATTGCAGAAATGGCAAAAAATAAAGGTGGCCAACAAGAAGTCCCAAATTCCAATTCCATGTATTACATCTTAGTTTCTGTCAGGACAGGAAAAGAAGACTCCTTCGCTGAATACATGTGCAGATTGAATTTCTGAGTTCAAAGAGAAGATTCTTAACGTCTTGGAATCAAATCAGGCCATAACAACAATACAATTCTCACGTTTCTAAGAGTCTCCTCCATTTTCTTTACAATATCAGGTCTCTGTTTCAAATCTCAATTTTCTTCTTCCTCTTCAGCCAGAAAATCCCTGTTTTTTTCTCAGGTCACACACAAATTCTCTCTTTGTTCAAATACAGCTTATATTTCAGCCATCTATATTGTGGGATACAACTGTCTTTTAATTAGTTTTGCCTTTCTGCAGTGAAATTAGATCGGTGGCTATACTTGGAGCACATCCACAATGTTGACAAGGTCTGAGCTATACCAACTTTGCAATAGATAAACATGAGTGAACCCTGCTCTGCTGTAAGGTAAAGAACGTAATCAAAGATGACAACCACTACTCTGCAAATACACCACACAATATTCCCTCCTAATTGTCTTCAGTTTAGCCAAGGGGCTGCAAAGTGAAACCACTACATGAAAGCTGTGCTCTGTTCAAAACAGAGATGGTCCACTATGCCAAAGTCATGCTGGCAAGGACATATCAAAACCAAAGTCCCTGACCCCTCGCTACCTTACTTGTTTATGTCAATCAGTTTGGAGATTTTTAACATTTGAGTTATGTTTATCTGAACTGGTTTTCAGGGTCTAATTATAACACGTGAAGCAGGGTGAGATTGCTGCTATGAAAGTCGCAATATAAATAAGAGGACTTGACGGGCTGACTGATATGCTGGCACAGACCAGACATGTATGTCACGTGGAAGCCCAGTGCAGCTGTTGTAGTCCATGGTACAATAAATAGCTATGGGGAAGCAGCGTGGTCAGGCGGGAATTTTTAATACCACCTACTGTGCTACTTGGCCAAATGCACTTGCCTTGCAAAAAACTGGGCAATAGCTGCTGTTTAAACACAGGAAAGCAATGGTCCTGACAGAACAAGGCTCTTTGAAGGCTCTGCAAGAGAACAGGCATGGTTGCCTGCCTCTCCTGCCCCATCCTGCTTTCACACAGTCCTCCAGAGATGACCCAAACACGACTTTCCACTCAGCAAAACCAACAGGGCACGTATTCTTGTCTCTTTGAGCTGGGAGAGAGTGCTGTGTACAGTAATGTGTGCAACCTCTCCTTCACACTGCAGGAGGGATCCACTGCAACCGCCAGTAATGGGCATGCAAGGATCATGCCTGGCAGGACTCGCAGATACACGTCTCAGGTAAGACTAGGCTTCTGAAGAGGATCTCTATTTATAACGTGGACCCCAATAGGTGGCTGGTCTTGGGTGTTAATGTGACAAAGTATTGGTTTTTAGAGTCGCTGAAGTGCCTCAACACAGAATGGAAGATGAAACCACTGCTGGCTTGCAGATGGTCATTCATACCATGTGCTGGTAAGAGAAGAAGCCATCAATACCAGGCATTTGTAGAACACTGGACACCAATTAAACTGCTTGGTGTTCATGAAATATTAATTATAAAGCACCTGTACCCTTTCTAATGTTAGGTTCTTGTCCATTTTAGAAAAAAAATGTCCTGCCATGGGGCATATGTATCTTTAAATTAGCAACTGGCAAGGAACGGGGCTTTTGACAAGGCTCTGGAAAATGCCTGGCATCTATAATTCCAGCAAGATGCCTTCTGGGTTACTATTACACAGATGTAAGCAGTGTATTAACCCACATTTCTCCAGCAAGGAAAAGACACTACAACTGCAGTCATTGTCCTCAGAAAGTAATTTATGTCTCCTTTTTGACGCAGATTCTCAGTATCCTGTTTATGCAGCAGCAGTGCCATAAAATGCAAAATGATGCAACACCCAAATATTTTCAGGGCTACTGATGTAAACTAATTTTATTTGAGCAATTTTTTTCCCTAGCTCCTTTCTACTCAGCTCTCAGTATTACTCATGAAGTTTGCCCCTGTATCCGTAAATAGTTGCATAAAGTGACAGGGCTATCAAGTTTGATAGTACATGGATACATTTCATATGTTATTTGAACACAGACTTTGAGGGTGCAAAAAGCCAAAGTGGCAAATTTCAAAGTGAAAAAAAGAAAAGAAAGAACTTATGTGAGCTGTAATAAGATCACACAAGAAACTGAGTTTCAAAAAACAGTGAGTAAAATTATTCTCAGCTTTTTTTTCCTAACCTCCTTTCTAATTTAAACCATCTCATTCTGTATTTTAAGACACCTATACCTCGACCTAAAAGCATGTGCTGTTTCTCCATCATTTTTTTTGCCTATCATTAGACACCAGCATTTGTATTCAGTTACGCTATGGAGGCACTAGCAGTCTTTAGTTTAAGCACATCAGACAGGTACTGTAATCCCAAGTGTGACCTGGACCCCAGCCTGTGGTCAGGTGGGAGCTGTAACTCATTACAGATGTGGATCTGGGACCCTGGGCTCTGCTGCAGGACAGCATTATGGGATAACTTCACGACCAAGCAGGAAAGGAGAAGGAATTTCTGGTGGGACTCCAGGTGTGAGGATGTTCAGGTCTTCATCCCTGATACTCCCTAGCCCAGGTCACTACAGCACAGACTGAGATTCGGGGGAGTCCAGAGATCCTCCTCCTCTCTATATCTTTAATTACTGGGTAGTCACAGTGCACAGCCTTGCCAGCCAGACATGATGCCTCTTGGACAGAGACCTGACCGCCAGTAGGTCACTTGGCTCAAGGCACTGCATGGCCTACAAGAAGAGCTGCCTGGCTCCATCCACAGCCCTCAGTCTGGCCTTTGGCAACAAGACCCACTGTCCTCCACCTCCCTAGGTGTGCTGCCGCTAGCAGCCACTGAAACTCACGTTTTCTCATATAAAGATAATTCCCAGATGTTTATTTCTTGAGATTATGTTGGGCTTTGGCTGGACAGAAAAAGCATCTGCACCACACACAATCTAGTTAGAGAGAATGTCATTGCTCTAAGGTGGAAAGTTTTAAAGATACTTTGGCTGTATATGAAGAGAGCTGAAAAGCATGATGAAGGCTTCAAGCACACACATTAAGCAGTGGATTGAGAACGTTCCTAGAAAGTTTTCCTTGTAGAACTGAAACTGGGAACACATAGTCTTCACATCATTATCCACATTATTATATCTGTGAAAACCAGACCACGTGCAACAACACAGCTGTTCTAACTAAAGACGTTTAATCTCCCACTATCATCTCAAAATATACATGCTCCAGCTCTTGGTTTTGTACACAGCAAGCAAGGACTAGAGGGAAACTTCCTGTACTGATTTCCATGTCTCTGCTTATGTTCACAAATTAGGAAAAAACCTACTTACCCCTAGAAGGGTAGCTAAAATTCCTAGAGCTGAACAAATAAAGGGGATAACCTGTTATGTAGTAAGAAATGCTAATTACAGTTGGTCCCAAAAGTCACATCTGGGCAATGCTAGATTTTTAGATAAGGGTAGAGTATAAGAGATTTAAAAAGCTGAATTATTAAATAAATATCTCTGGCACGCCATATGGAATCATATTCACATTGGACATGATTGAGCCCGTCTTACTTAGCGGGAAACTACAAAGGCTTGTGAGGATGTACCTGTTGCATCTCTTCCTGTACCAAGGTGGAGATATGGTTCTAATCCAAGCTTGGGGAATAAGCCTTCACAGCAACACAGCTACCATCATCTTTAGGTACAGAAGCACTGCCCAGCCCAAACTGTAGGAAAAAATGGGGGAGAAGCACCCTTCCTTTTGCCCAGCTTGTCTTCAAGCCCCTTCTCCCTAAGAACCTGGCTAATTTCACATCCATTTGTTCACCTCTGTTCTGTGTTTCCTACCTGAACAGATTGCAGACAACATAGGGTTGGTTGACTTGTTTTGAAAATGTGTTGACCATGGGAATTGGGAACACAATAAAAAAACATGCCTCAGGCACCTCAAACCACACAGAAAACTTATCGCTATCCTGATATCCAGCATGGCAAGCGTTTCCAACAAAATAAAATGTTTTCAATAAACACTCCAAGGCAATCTGTGACACATTCAGAAGGGAAGAATCAGGTTAACTGCAGAAGATTACATTAGCATGTTTACCACATGTGAACACAGTGGAAGGATTTCTGTAGTTGCTTTAGTGGGCTTCAGAGTATCCCATGGGATCATACCTGACTGTCATAAAGATCAGACGCCTGGACCCTGCAAAATTGTCAGATGCAATTATCTTAAAGAGAGCAAAGTAATTGGCAACTTTGTGTTGTACAGGAAACCTGTGTTCTGCAGGTGACCACTCTGCTCTAGGGGACACTGACCTCTCCTGCTGACCGCAGAGTGAAGCTGTAGGAGCTTCCAAGGGCTCTGCATCACAGCGTGCCTCCTGCTCAGTGCAGTGACAAACCGCATCCTGCAGCTCCAAACCCACAATGAACTACAGCTTTATCTCAACCTGGCCCTCATCCCGACAGAGTTAATGATGGCTTTGTGATATTTCATATTCCTTTCCACTTCATTTGGAAGAAATTACTCCATTTAGGTTTTGTTTGGGTGTCTAGCACCTATCTATAATCTATTTAGATTGTTAGAAGGTGGGGTAAAGCAGTAAAAGGAAAGAAATCAAAGTTTCAGCTGTTTCCTGCCAAGTCCTGTCAAGTACCTGGAGTTATTTAATTACACTTTTGCAGCTGTCATCTCTTTACAAGCTTTATTAGTTGCATGGCTAATAAATTCTCCTTTATTACATTAATATAACTTGAAACTCAAGTACGAAATTACACCTATCTTAAAAACCAAACCAAAACAGAACAAAACTTTCAAATAGCTATAAGCAATTGCTCTGTAAAAACCTGAAAATCTGGAAGAACCATTAGGATCCTGGGACCTGACCACTTACAAGACACATGTGATATAACGTCATCTAGCGATGCCTCAATTTCTGGCCAAACACAAGCACATCACTGTCTCCCTACATGACAGCACCTGGTAGTCTGGGAGACCTGGGAGCTGCATTTATTGCACTTCATAAAGTCTGCTGCTAATTATGGCATTCTGTAATAATCTAGTGTAACACAGAAGATAAAGGATATTTTATATATGTATTGATTTTTATTGACCTTCCCCTTCTCATTTTGATGGCCAGAGTTTTTCTTCTGCTTATTCATGACCTGAATTTAAAACAATAGGGGGTTTGGTGCTTGGTTTGCTGTTGTGGTTTGGGTTTTTTCCATGAGATGGGGTAGTTATTCAAGCAAGATTTCTAGACTTTTTTTTTTTTTTCTTAAGCAAATCACATGTTGCTTTATGATAACTGACAGAAAAGACGAGATGAGAATTAAACAAAACTACCCACTGATTTTCAAAACGGCACCTTATTCTGCTGTTCCTTCGAGGGTGCTTTATGCTCGGCAGCGCTCCGGGCTGAGCAGCAAGCACTAGAGCACTGCTGCTCTCTACAGGTCTGCGCTGCACGGTACTCAAACCAGACACAAAACCCAAGTCCTGCGAAAGACTAGGGAAAGGGAAACCTTGACGCCAGTGTTGGCTTTTGAGAAATGCAACCGGCCAATCTGAGCCTTTCCGTCCTGCAGCTCACGTGTGTAAAAAGCCCCAAATCAAGCTGCTTTCATAAAAGGGAAGGATGACCCGTGGTGCACCAGAGTACAATTTCTGTTTTTACTTTTTTTCCTGCAAGTGAAGAGGAAACGCTGCACCCTCAGGTGCAGAGTAAGAGGAACCATCTGCTCCCCGATGGGAACCCTCTCCCACCACAATACGCTGCTGCAAGAAACACGATGAGGCGCAGGAGGGCGTAGGAGGGCTGGAAACCACCTTAACTCCGCAGTGCTGAGCTTTAAAGACAATTTGTGATGCAATTATAATTCACTAAAATTTGGTCGTGGCTCTTCACTGTCTGGAATTTTCTTTGTTTTTCTTTCTCTGCTTTTTCCTCTGTAACCCACAAATTTTGATAACTCCTTTTCTGCCCCTTTCACTAGCACAGACAAAGAAGATAACCCGGAGTGAGTTCAGCACTGCTGAAAACAAACAGAGCAGCTCTCATAACAGGAAGACAGTAGTAAATAAATCTATCCAGCCAACACAAGCAAACCATGAAGACATCAAAAGCACCTCTTTAACCAAAGGCTGTGGATCTCAGAATCAGGTTACCAGAGACGGTATCAGATCACAAGCTTTCAACAGAGGAAAAGGCAAACTCGGAGGGGTAAAAAACAAAGCCAAACCAAAAAAAAAAAAACCCAAACCAAACCCGACAAAACCCCCAAACGACCAAACCCAGCTTATTTGAGAAATCTGTTATCTACAGCTGAATATTGCTGCTGAGATGAACAGCCAGGTACAGGAGCAAAGCACCTTGCAGACAGGGAAAGCACAGTTAGAAGCTCAAACAGCAGGGCAGTGTGATCTGACATATGGAAACTCTGCGAAGGTTTTTCTATCCGTGAGGCTAGAAAAGCTCATCAAAAACTGATTCCCCAGAACCAGCAAGAGCAGCAGGCTTTTAGCAAGCACGTTCCTAATGACTTAGCTCCACATGGAGCATGCCACTCATACGACTGCTTGTGAGAGAGTAACTGTTCCAGCTTCTTTAAATACCAGTTTTTCTGGAGACAACTTATTTTTGGTACTGGATACCCGATGAAAACTTCAACATATGTGACTAGAAAATAGTATTCTGCTATTTATTTCTATTTTGTCACTGCCCCAGCAGCAGTACCACACTCCTGGGAACTGTGCTCAGAGGGGCAAGTGACAAATGCCACAGGACTCTCCGGGTTGGGTATGGGTACAGGCTTTAATACCTCACACAGAATAAATAGATTTCACCTTAATCCAGATATCTCCACAGATTTCCTCACTTAGAACTCTGGCAATACAGAAGAGATGAGGAGCATCCACTGCAAGAAAAAACGTGAATGTACATAAAAGATTTCCAAACACAAACTTCTGGGCTGTACAGGTTAAACTAATTGAAAGTACGGATTATTCTGGAAATAAGGTATTTCCAGTACGGGAGAGACCAGGTGCCACTGGCTAACGTGGAGGGCTCTGGCCGCCCCTCCTGAGGGAGCAGCCGCCGGCGCCGCAGAAGCCCCGTAAAGCCTCCGGGAAGAGCCGCTTCGGGTACCGGCCGGGACACTCCTTGTCGGCGAGGCGGGCCGGTCCCCACCCGGGGAGGTACCGTCCGGCCGCCCCGCCCGTGCACTTCCTCAGCGGCCCGCGAAGGCGGCCGCGGCAGCCGTCGTGTCCCTGCGTGGGGCGCAGGCGAAGAGGCGCGGCGGGACGATGACCCAGAGCCGGGAGCCGCGTCCCGCCGCTCCGTTAGACGGGGAGCTGGAGGCGCTGGGGTAAGCGGCGGTAGGGGCGGGACGGCGTGGCGGGGGTCTCTGCGCGAAATGGCGGCCCCCGCCCAACCCCGGGGGTGGCTGAGGGGCGCTGGGGTCCCCGCGTGATATGGCGGCCGCCCGACGGGCACTGACAGGGTGGCAGTTGAAGCTTCTTGACTTTGGTAGTGAGGTGAGAAGTAGAATAAATAGGGGGTTGTTTTAACGAGCACGTCGAACGGTTCCGTGCATGGTGTGTGCAGCCTGTCAGAGAATCCCAACACCTAGTCCCTGTGGTGTGTTTGAGAGGCCGGAAGGCTCTGCGACATTTAACCTCTGTCTGGAAGAGCGCAAGGTTGTGGCATGTCTCTTACCTGTGTCTGGAGGAAGCACCAAGCCAGAGCTTGTCCTCAGAGCTGCCTGCCTTCCCCCAGCTGCAGACCTGCACCATCCCTTCGTCCATCTCCTCACAGCTTGGCCTGGAGGGCTGCCATCGCAGCCCCTTGCTGGGCCCGGGGAGGCAGCAGGCTGCCCCAGGGCACCTCGGGCTCAGCAGTGAGAGCAGTGGGACGGTTCACATGAGGACGTCACCCTCACTCACAAACGAAACCCAAGGAGCAAAAAGAAAGGCTCATGGTTGCGACAGACCTCCTTCCCTGTCCGATGTGACTCGCCCATGTTGCCTGCCGGTTAGTTTTGCTTTTACAGGAGGAAGGCTTGGGTTAAGTTTTCACCAGCAGCATTGCTGCGGGTGAGAAGAAACGCAGGCTGGAGGAGCAGCATGGCTGGTACAGGGAGGGAGGGATCAGCGGCAGCAAAGTGGAGACAACGCAGAGGGAAGGCCAGTGAAGACAAAGCAGAAAGGCTCTGGTGTCACCTCTGCGTTCAGAAAGAATAGATGAAAAAAGTAAAGATTTTTTTCTTCCTGAGTACTTACGGATGAGAACCAACTCATCATTTATTTCTGTGATTAATTGACTTAGTGAAGGAATTGGAGTGCAACAAAGAGACTTGAAATTACTGTCTGCGAACTGCTAAAGTCTTCCCATATTTAGAAGAGCCTGTTAATGAAATGCCTGTTACTGAAGCATCTAGCAAATATGAAATGAAGTCACTTTGAAGTGGGACCCAGAATAGTCATAATACACACTTCCTTTACATCTCTAAGATTATGCTCATCGTAAAATAGTATCTATAGGGGAAAGAAAAAAGCAAAAAGAGTTACAGCTCATGTGGGAAGCGTGATTCTTGATTGCCAGACTTTTATTAATTTCCGCTATGTGGCCTGAGTTGATTTATGCCAGTAACCTGTTCTTATAAACAGACTTGCTGGTTGGCAAGGAGTTTGTCCTCGTAGATGATCTTGTAGGACTGCAGCCTGATGTGGTACCAGTGAGAAGAAAAAGCTACAAATACACATTTTTTTAAAGCTGTAGCTTCTTTATTTCCACTTTGGTGAAAAACCTAAACTTTTAACCCTACCACATAATCCTAAGGATCTCTTTGAAGGCAGTGTGTTGAGTTAAATGCACTAAAGGTAAATAAGCAATGCCAACCAAAGATTCCCTTCATATCTTTAAACAAAGCCCCTTTTTCAGCTAATACTAAAGCCACTTTCCCCCCCTTCAAAGAGGAAAAAGAAGGCCTCACACCCTAAACACGTGGTAGAATAGTCTTAAAGATCTCTTAAGGTAAATACTTTTTAAGCTGTGAGAAGTAGGTATGTTACTCTCCAACCATAACATTAAATTGTCAGCCACCACAAGATTTTTTTCCCCTAAACTTAGTCGCTGGTGCTGTCATACAGTTGAGCTCCCCTTACACCTGGCAGAGTATCTAGCACAACTGAGACACAGTTCTGTTGAGGAATATCCATCATTGCTATAGTAAAGACCATCAGAGACAAGGGTCACTCAAATGAAGAGCACCTTTGACATTCACGTCCCTTTGGGAGCGGGATTTGAATCAGGTTATTTTAGTTCTTCTGCTTTACTGTGCAAAAATCAAAGAAGTTGGAGAAGGTTTGAAGAAGTGTGAAAAGGGAAGGACTTTACTTTTAAGGGAAGGTGGTTGGGTAATGGGATATCCTCACAGTTTACCAGGTCATCTGGTCATCAGAATGGAAAGTTGACGGCAATAGAGATGGGTGTACAGCATAAATCCTGTCTGTCGCACTGCTGTGTTTGGAGGACCTGCTGCATGCTGGATTGTTCTAGATTAATGCTCCTGAAATTACACTGAGAATATTGGAGTGCATGAGAGCAAAGCAGGAGGGGAGGGGGGTTTCAGTATATACAAAACCCGTCTTTATGTTACCTCTGCTCTAGAGATACCTGTCACAAAAAGAAAGATCAAGAAATGAGAATTATCAATCCCTGTTACGATCAGGGACAATCACAGTTGCTGAAAGATCTAGATATACCTACAACTGTTTGTTGGATTGATTTAGTTTCTCCAAAGCCTCAGTATTCGTAAAGATGGACTTCCTGATCTTTTACATCAGGACAAAAGAAAGCAGAAATAATGTGTTTGGCTTTTATTTAATTTATTTTTTTTTTATTTTTTTTACTATTTTGTCCAGTCTGAGGGAAGGTGATTGCTTGTATTTATTCAGAGAGTTCAGGAGGTCAAACAACCAGAAGTTCAAAGTGAGAATTAGGATTACTGTCAGCTTCATTGCCAAGATGTTTATAGGTGGAACTAAATGCCTAATGAAACAGAAGAAGAGCAAAATCAGAACATGTTGTTAAAAACATGTTAGCTCCTTCATTAACTTAAATCTGCCAAAATACTTAAAAGGGGGCACTGAAATTTATCAAAAGAGCCATAAGCATCTTGGCGTAAAGAAAAAGGAAACAGATATCGTGATTCTTCTTTGAAGGTCTCTTTGGCTGTTCTTGAAGTCCACCCTTTTTCCAGTCACATTTATTGCTGTTACTGCTTAAAGGACAGCCTGCACATTGCAGTGTGAAACTGCTGTGGCTGATCACCTATGGTGTGAGTTTGGGAAATTCCACATTGCGGTTCGTGTTACTTGCACAAGAGATGAGAATGTGGAATATCTTGTTATCTGAGTACAGGCTGGTCTCATAACACAGCTTCTGTCCCAGCATACTAGCATAGCTTGGTGACACTGTTTGTCTTTTGGAAGTGACAGGAATGGGGCAAGAGGAAACAAGTTTCTGTAGACTTTTTCCTTTTGCAGTCGGAACATTCTTTGTCATCCCGTGCAGCACAACTTACATGTTCCTCTAGCCTGAGGTTTGACAGTACCATGACAGATGGTATTTGTAAGATTGAATGCTTAGTTTTAGTAACAGAAGATAAATTGGGCCACAGACTTAGATCAGATGGTGATGGAATTGGGGAACTTGTATGACTGGGACAGGGCAAACGGTCATAAGATTTTTTTTTCCTTCATCTATATTTCTAGCGTAAACAGGGCAAAATTACAATGGCTAAAAAGTAAGCAAAAGAAATGGGTGAAAATCAGAACAAAGGCAGTTGAGAGAAGGGGAAAGAGAGAATGGAAGTGAAAAGCAGAAGCCGAACTAGTGAAAGCCTGCAGTTAGATGAGATGAAATTTAGCGCTGGATACACTGGTATTATTTCCTATTTCTATTTTTAAATTATTTTTTCTACAAAACAGCACCTTTGCATTCCAACAAAGTACTTTACATAGTTGTGTGATTAAGTATTTCAGTATGACACATTGAAAGAATGTCTAAATAAGTACCACTTTTGGTTGTATGCCACCTAGAACTTCTATCTTACCATCCTTGCCCTTTTGTAGGTTCTCTAGAGCTCTGTCAACTCATGCACTATTAAAAACATTGCTAAAACTTCGCTTTTACTGATGTAAAAGAGTCCTTTTTTTTTTGCAACTTTGAGAAGGTGGGTAATGCTTCTAGGGTTTCATATTAGGAAAAAAGTTAAAATAAAAGCAAACAAACCCCCCAAACTTGACAGATATGATCTGGAAGTTGCTGAAATCCAGCATGCAGAGAATTGGGAGCTAGTAAGGCTATTTTGTAGAGTAATTTTTAGAGTGCAGGCAAGTGAAAAGCACTGTGTCCAGCCACAGGACAGCTCTGTGCTTTCCTGTTCACGCCATCAAGTAGTACAGTATTCTACACATTTCACCGGAGAATGGGAGCAGAACTTTGAGGCTAGTTTCAAAGTGTAAGGAAATTCAACTTCTGGTAGGAAATATATTTTTAATAATAATAATTTAAAAAGTACAAAACATGGCAACATCTGCCATGACTAAAAAGGCAGCCCAGGGTAAATAAATGTTCTGAATAATACTGAACTCCTACGGCGAGCACATCTGGACTGTCTCCCTCCCAGCGTTGATCTCTGTTCCCTTTCAGAGGTGGACAAGAGAGAATTTTTTATGCTGTGTTTCTGCTTTACTCCTGCAGCTCACGCAACCAAGGTGCTTTCCATGGGGACAGTCCCCCAGCAAGGAGCCCAGGGAGTATTTGACCTTGTGTGGTAAGGGAGGGAGCTTCTGGGAAGGAATCAGACACAGCTGACTACTCAGAATCATCTTCCTGCTTCAGCAAAGGAACTTTGAATTGGTGGACTCTACAAAAGCAAAACAAACATCCACAGAGTTTCTAACTCTATCTAGGCTATAAGTATCTGAGAACATAATCTGATAAGGATATGAAAGTAAGTGTAACCTCTGTCTACTGCATTTATCTGACAACTGGGTGTACCTCAGAGTTGTTACACCAGACGTTAAAACCAAATGGCAGTCAGAATTTCTAGCTGTTCTCTCTTCTGGCACTAGCTACCTTTCATTTTTATGAGGAGGAAAAGTGAGTATTCTGCTGGGTGATGCACAGTTTGCATATAAAGCTGGCTGAGAAGAGAATTGTCCAAGTCACTCAACATTCATCCTTAGGTTAACCATGGATGAGTGTTTGTATTCCTTGTGTATTCCAGTATTGTTAAAAAGTTAATGCACCTGATGCCAGCTACCGGTTTATTCACCAGCCCCTATTTACGCAGACAGAAATGTTTTGCAAAATATAGTTTCTTTGTGTAAGGGCTGTCTGATCTGCAGGTAATGAAGTTTCATTAACATTTTTCTTTGAAACATCTTGGGTTGTGAAAGAAAAGAACACATGAACATTTTGAGGATGATATTCTTACCTGAACAGGGAGTTTTCCACCCCAAACATTGTTGTAACATACTCCTGATCATCACCGCTGTGTAGGGAGTTCTGGTCACTGCATTAACTACACAGAGATCTTAGTGCAAGAAGAGATTTTAACACAAGTATGTGCATTGTGTAGTACTGATGATTAGCATAGCTGCAGTGGTACAGACATGGCTTGCAGTGTGGCTTGCAGCCACTAGCTTATCCTACTTGGGAACTCCACTGCTGACCAGGTGGGCAGACTCTGAGGGCAAGGTTGTGTGCTCTGATGAGTTTGGTTCTCTGGGGCACTGCATGTCTCATTTCTCTCCCCTTAACAGCAATGTCAGTAAAGCCCTTCCTGCACTATCACCAGTGCAATCTGATGTAAAGGATAGGCTGATTTCTGAAATTGCTTTGTTTTCCAAAGAGAAGCAAAAGTAATCTCACTAGGGCTGAGTGCTTTCATGGTGCTTTTAAGTGCTTCTTAAGACATGCTTTCATGGGCCCAGCAGACTCTTTCCAATCCAAAGTGCAGGAAGACTAGCATGGTCCTTCAACAACACACCCTGGCAACTCCAACAAGCTTACACGTATGGGGTAAAGAAATTTAATATAACTTAGGACAAAGTTAAGGTAACAAGAATGAATAAATGACAGCAATTATAAACTCTGAAAATGAGATCATTAGTCAAATTGATGATAAGGAGCCCCCAAAAAGGGGAGCATGCAGGATTTTTTATAGTAGAAATAAAGTAATTGGAAAAGAAAAAACTCCCAGAAGTATGTGTGCATTTGTGGCAGGAAGGCATGGAAGGCCATGGGCACCCAGCAGAAGTGGCTCTGAAGCAAGGAGGGACTTTCCTCTTTTTCTACCTGTGTTACTTCAGAGAAATTTGAATAAGGAATCCCAGGCAATTTTCACAGTACTGGATTATTTTTATAGTGAATACAAGGCTCTATAAGTTGGGTCAAACAAAGATGGCTTTTGGAAAGACCTTCAGAAACAACCCAATATGCAAGATACGCACCATGGTTCAAAATTAAATAGCTTTTTGAAGGACTTGCTCGGGGCTTCAAACACTGATGACTGTTTATAAAGCCTTTAGATCTGCTTAATTTCTTGTTTTAAGAAGGGAGGAAGGTAGATACAGTATTATATTTTCTGTCAACAGTTTCCTTGTCCTCCATTTTCTCAGAAGCACCAAAACCTAAGCTAAAGGTGACCACCCTTTAGGTGAATGATCCCATTTACCTGCAGATTTCAAAGAACTGCCCAAAGGATGTTTTTCTGAACAAGACAAATAGACCTCTTTAAGTACCTCTGACAAGTACTTAAATTCAACTGAAGTGTATCTAGTAGTGTCTGACCACAGGGCTGTTTAGATTTCTTTTTAGTCTTATTTACTTGTTTTTGTGTCACCAGGCAGGTTTCATTGGGAAAGCAGTCTGTTTTCATAAGTATGTGTTTGTTTAACCTCCTGCTGGTCTGGATGTAAATGCTGAACTTTCCACAGCATTTTTAAATCTTACCTGTGTTCGTGCAAATTTTGAGTGGCCATTTTCAGGAAAAAAAGAAAAAAAAAAAGGCAGCTCTGCATAACACAGTCACTTTGGCACTAAAATCTGTATTTGTCTCACATCCAGTTCTACTTGTTAAGCTGATCAAGAAGAACACAGTAACATTTGAAGGGTTTTTATCTTAAGTAGCATATTTAGGCAAGAAGACTAATGCAACCTTGTCAGCAAATGTTTAAAACTGCACTTTAAACCAACATTATTTTCCCAGTTAAGTGGGTGGGATTTTGTTGATGGCCTTTGATTGGTTTAATATTTTTTTCATAGTGGTAAAATTTCATTACTCACTGCCTTTTATGTGTAATGAGAGAGTAGATTGAAACACAGCATTTTTTAAAACATAAGTGACTTCTATTTTAAAATCTTAGTAGAAGGCTTTTTGGACATAAGGTAACAGTACACTTACAAGCAACCTCAAACTGAATACGCCTCCTTTATGAGCATGGCCACTTACAGATTTTCTCTGTGTATGTTTCTACTGTACATAAATGAGAGAAATAGTGTTACAAATTTCCACCCAAAACACAATGTTGTCCTCTCAGCCAAGCGTGCATGCTGATATGATCCTCATCACATCAGGACAGATCTGACCTTTAGCAGTTACTTCCTTGGGCAGTTAATCCCAAAGCAGATTTTAGCTAACAGGTGTTTCAGAGGATGACACTTTGATGTTTAAATATTCATAATATGATTCTACTATATAGATGGTCCACGGACCACATTCTAGAGCCAAAGCATCCATACCCTGACTGTACTGAGTTTCACATGGATCTTGTCTTCTTCAGGTTTAATAATCTAGAGTCTGTCATAAAGCAATTTATCAAACAGCTGGCCTTTCAAATAGGCAGCTGTCTAAATCAGAGTTAAAAACTTAGCGCAAGGTGCCAAATTTAGTGGCAACTTACAATGAACAGATAAAGTATAAAGGAGAAAAAGTGTACAATTAAGCCTTGTTTCAGGCTAAAGACTGCCATGATACAAATGTCGGAAAGTGCTGTGATCACACTTCTGCTTTCAGTCAAACTATATTTCTCTGGCTGAAACAGTAATAGAGTTTGACCCTGATACTCTGGGCACACACAGTTTAAAAGGAAGGGAAAGGAGACTGGTCACTGCTCCGCATACAGACAAGGGGAGGTGCTTGCACCCTGCAGAGCTGTGCCCTGGGTACAGTCTCCTCTCCTCCTTCTGCACCAGAGGTTCTGGTGTCTGTATATAACTGCACGAATATCTTCACACTGCGTGTCTTATGGGAGGCAGTCCAGCCTCCTATATCTGTGGCTTTTTTTTGTGTTCGATCTCGGAATCATGTCTAATAAGATCCTTTTCTATTGAAAGGAATCAAGCATTTCTGTTGTGAAGCATTCTGGGTGCAAAGAAAGCCATAAACAACATTTCATGCTCTTTGCAGGATTTTTTTCTGTGATTTCCCTGTGGAATTTTTCATATAAAAACCCCAATGAGGTTAGTTTTAACTGACGGTAAATGAGGCAGCTGTTTAGATCTAGTTTTCCTGCATAGCTGAGACCACATATGGCTGAGCGGCAACAATGGTAAGATTTCCTAAATTTTCCCTCAAATTCTGTTTGTTATTTTCCCTTCCTCTGTTCGTTCTTCCAGAAAGCTTATCCTTCAAATGAAATTTTAAGCTTAGGCACATTCGGTTAATCACCTATCTTAGTGCAGATGAACTGAGTTGCGGGAAATAGAGAGTTTGGGAGGAGTTTAAGTGTTGCCTGTTTGCCCCAAAAGGGGAAGTGTACCAAAGCGTGTAAATACGTCAGGAAGTACAGGTTCTGAAAATAGACAAAGGGTCTTGCATACTCCCCGAATTGCTTTCACCTTATCAGCATAGACCTGGCTAGTTTGTTGCTCAGGAAAGGATAATTTGCAAGGGTTTTATTATCATTACAGACAGCAAAGTGTCAGGTTTTTGTATGCAACTTTGTAGTTAACAAAAGGTAGTTCTCTGAGCGTACTGAAAGGGGCACAGGTCTGTGTAACCTGCCTGTGCTTGTGAGAAGGGTGGTAACTCAGAATTGTAGCAGTGATAGCTGCAGTCCTTCCTCTTTCTGTAACTCAGCTCTGTTATGCAGCAGAAGCTGCCAGTTAAGAGCAGAGCAAATGATGTTTTAACCCCTTGTGTCTTCCCAGGTGGTATCATGATAATCTTACCCGACATGCAGCAGAAGCGCTGCTGCTTTCCAACGGTCAGGATGGAAGCTATCTCTTGAGGAAGAGTAATGAAAGGGAAGATCTGTACTCGCTCTCTGTAAGGTAGTGTATGGACCCAAGTGAATTTATCTTATGCCTCACAGCTAGCAGTTTTAAAATCTGCACTTACTCCCATGTTTGCTTGTCTCATGAATTGAGGTGACCTGCAGAGTTTTTTCCTAGGGCTCAAACTATTTTAATAAATCTTCCTAATGGTGTAATCCTGCTGAATGACATTTTGTTAGAAAGAAAAAAAAAACACATTGGATTGCATTGGAAAATGGCACTTATTTTTACAAACTCTGAATTGATCTTATTGACAAAAAACATAATTCTGTGGATTTGCTGTAGATACTCAGTCTTCATGATAAAAACATATATGGCAGTTACAGGAGTTCAAGAAACAGCTGATGGGAGTAGAAAAGTTTTATGATGAGAACAGTAGCAAATGTACCAGTTAATGAGTGCTAAATTAGCTAGCTTTAAAAAGGAACTGGTAAATAGAGTAAGTACAACTCATTGCAACATTGTATTTCTTGTGAAATTAAATGAAAAGATGAAAACCCTGTCATTGCAGTGGAGTCACAGCAGCTATTTGCTGTTGTGGGGCCTCTGCGCATGGCTTGCATGCACTGCGTCTCAGCTGACTGTAGCACAAAACATGCAGGAGGTCAACAGAGGAATGTTCTACAAGATCACAAGTACTGTTCAAAGATAAATACTTGTTTAAATACCTGTTTGAAATTATAATATCCTGTGGAAGTGGCAATAAACAATGTAAAAGATGCTATAAACCCCTTTCTTCACTATGTTTTCAATATATTTGCTCCATACAATTTCTCCTGAGAGAAATTCTTCCCTGGACTATTTTGGATGCTAATAACAGTAACACAAGTAACTTTTTCACATGAGAGATACTTGCAGTAAGTGCTTTACTGTCTCCTGAAGTCAAAATAAGTGCCTATCCAGGAAGTGAGGCCTTGCAGACTTCTCTAAATATCATCAGCTTTCATAAACAAGTACTGTTACTTTCCCCACAGGCAAAGGACCCTGTTTCATGTTTGACAGTGCCAACCATAGAGGAACTGTTTGTGTCAGTACAGAGACAAAATAGACAGATAGGTATCTAATGTTATTTAATCCCTGTTTGGGTGCAGAAAGAAGGCAGCTGATTTTTGAAAGAGAGGAGAGTTTCAATGAGGTTGGGATGCTACCTGTAAAGTAAGACACACACCAAGTAATATAGGTACACCATAAAGACTAAAGTCCAGTAAGGGAACAGACAGAAGGCTGGAAATCTCATTTGTGAGTCTTTTTACTGCTTGCTGCCAGAGTTAATTTAACTTCCTTTGCCTTTCTAGGCTTTAGTCATCTCACATCTTTAAAGCAACAATTAGATTTTTCTTAATAAATCTGAGTCTCAGCTGTGTGGAGTATTAGTGAGGGACAGTAATGGTGGTAGCTGCTAGGACAGTGATTGTCAGCCTGTGATCTGGGCCACATTTCCTGTAGTGGAAGCTGCTATTTAAGGGTTGCACATGTCGAATGCCTTCAGCATTTATGCATTGACAAATTTTCTTTTTTTATTTTAGGGGAAAAGATTCTGTCAAACACTTCCTTGTTGAACATACAGGAACTTCTTTCAAATTTGGATTTAATGAATTTTCTAGCTTGAAGGAATTAGTCATGCATTTTGCAAATCAGCCTTTAATTGGAAGCGAAACAGGTAAGGAGAGCATATGTTCGCATGAACACATTTGTAGTCATGCTTTGTACAGATCTAAGTAAAAGGAGCTTCCAGTGTCTTCAAATGTCTATCAAGGAGCTTCCAATGTCTTCAGTGTCTATCAAATGAATCTACTGCTGAAGTGTTCCTTTTCAGAGTTCATGACACTGTTAACCACAGGTATCTTAGATGTTCCTCTTCAAAAACTCTTTCAAGTACTCTGAAGACAAACTACATGTAACCTTATGGGGTTTTTGGTAACCAGGGATGTGAGCTCCTTTTGATTTCTCAGAGCGAGATGCAGCATTTCAGAATCTGCGTGTACTGGGAGCAACAGACCCTTCTCAAAAAGGGAAAAACTAAAGCAGGGTGTTTAGTGAGGAAATAAAAGTTCATCTATGAAGTTGAAATCCGGGAAAAAGAATAAATGGAAAAGGGATTTGAAATTTTTTAGCTATTACTCCACTGTTCTTCATCCAGGGAAGAAGTCTACAGTGATATGTGCCTCTTTCCTTTAGGGAATGTGGCCTCTATTACCTCTCCCTTTCTATCTACTGTGGATCAGCCTGTAGTGTTCTTAGTTTTAAGAAAAAGCAGAGGTTTCTTTAGCAGCCAACATGCCATCTAAATTAAGTTGAAAGGTAAATTTTGATTCCTACAAGTGAGTTGAACACTACCAGACCAGAGTTCACATAGAAGCAGATGTTTATTATAATGATGATGCCAGTTTTAGGTTTAGCTTCAAATGCAGGAGTTGAAAAAGGGTCAGTACAAGTTAGTTCCAAAAGCTTCAGTACCCTGTGTAGAAAGTGTATGTAAATACCTCATAGAGTAGTACTAATTATATAGACAAGACACAAGTTAAGTAATAGTTGGCAAGTGCAATAACTGTAATAGGTCACACACTGCACTAAGGGCATTCAAGGGTTGCTTTGCCTTTTTTTTTTTTCTTTTTCCCTGCAAGAGAAATGCACTCAATATAGCATTTGTATCTTTCAAAGCATTCTCTTTTGAAACTGCTTTTAAGAGTGGTTCAAACACAAAGTTACCACTTGTATCTTTTGTGCCAGTGAGCACAAAGACATGCAGCATACAGGCCTAACCCTGCCTGTAAAGGTTTCAGATTACATATAAAACTTCTATTTCCCCATTCCTTCGCTGCACGCATTACAGACTTCAGTGATCGAGGCATTGGGGGTGTGTGATCTCTATGAGCAAGATCAACACTGCTGAATGATGAGCTCACTTGTTGCCTTAAAGATCTCTGATCAGATTCTGCTGGCTCTGTGAAACCTCTTTAATTTGGATGTGCTACAGAATGAAAAAAGTAATTTGAACATCACATCAAGAAACCTTCCACCTTACGTTACCATGGATAGCAGTGGAGAGGAAGAGAGGCCTAGCGCTCAGGCAGTGTTCCTTCAAACAGAGGTGTCCAAGGTCTCGTGGGTGGTAGCCAATTTATACTAAAATGGGGGTAGAGGCTCATCAGAGCCCACTCTAAGCCAAGTGTCAGTGTGGCAGAATGGCTGACTCAACACAGGGTCACACAGAAGGCTGGCAGAAGGGCCTTGCCATTCAGTGAAAGGCAGTAAGCAACCTGTAGCTCAGGTATTAGTAGAAAGTAGTTGGACCAGTTTTTCTTTTTCCTTGTTATACTTACAAGCAATTTTCTATAAAACACTGTGAGAGCAGGAATGAAAGAGTAAAGCAGGATAGCATTTTTCATCTCCTCCTTGCTTACAGACAGGATTTTGTAAGGCAGAGACCCATGAGATAGTGGAAACCATTATGTATTCTATCTCTGGTTTAAGTTTGTGTCACTGGAGCTAGTTTTGCCTCTGAGGAGGCACACCAGACTCTCATTGATCAGTACTTGAACATACAGGCCTGTACGTTGCAAACTAGTCCGTGGAGCACAGTGGTTCTTTTGTACTAGGACACCTGCAGGTTTCTGCTTTGAGCCAAACAAACCTTGTACCACAGCTTCATTTGCCATTCCAAATTGCTACATGGACTCATGTCTGTTTTTCTGCAGTGTAATGTATCCGCTTCCTTGTGAACTACGGATAAGTAAAAGGAAATTGTGTTCTGTGAGATGGCTTACTGAACAGGCAAGCTTTTAAAGCAATATATTATCATATTTCTGGATTTCTGTCTTTATTCGAAGTGACAAGGTTAACATAGTATTTTTACTTGTTTGCTTTGTCAGTTTTTACCTAAATTATTTTGAAAATGTATAAAAAATGCTTTATTATTAAAAAGAATTAAATATTTAAATAAAATAATTAACCCCCCCAACTTTATTATTAAAAAAATAAAGTCATTACCCAGACAAAAAAATATAAAGTCACTTGAAGCTAAAATGTCTAACAATGGGACTCATTTTAAGTCTTCCTTAGAAATAGATGTCACACACAAACATGCAAGAAGAATCTTGCTACAGTGCAACTTTTACTATTTCTTTTATGCAGCTACCAGATGATGCTATACAAGTGTCTTTTGCGGAGAAAAAACATGGAGAACTTATTGGAAAACAAATATTGTATAAAATGTTAAATCAGTCCTCCTGGTTCTGCAGCAGGGCTCTTTTATCCGTGGTATGGAGATGATGGTACTCTGATTCTGTGCAACAGCTTAAGAGTAGTTTCTGTAGACTGGTAATAGGTGTATTCTCAATTTGATTTTAAATGATAAAGCGATGTTTTTTGTAAGGCCAGAGAGAATGAAACTGATTTTGACTTTTCACCTACTACAAGTTGAATATACCACATTTGCATGGACCACCTGTGCCTGTGAACAGATTTCAGTTGATTACTTCAAATAGAGTTTTCCCCACTTCTATTTGTAGCCCTTCCCATTGCAAAATATACTTTATTTCATTTTTAGATTACTCCATCACTTGTAGATTTCAAGTCCAAGTTCTTACCAATTCTAGCATCCTTCCTCTTTAGAGGGCTGACAATATCAGCATAAGATGCAGATGGAGCAGCACTTGGTATGCTTTGACATTAAAGAGTGAGATTAAATGGTGTAGCAGTTACTCTTTTAAGGAGACTCTTCACTATTGCAGATAGTTTAACAGATTCACTATTGGGAATGCAGCTTTTTACAGAGAATGTGCAGTAAATGTGACCTTATTTGGGAACAAATAATGGCTATAATAAAAAAGTTACTATCTAAAACAGTTAACAGCGATGCTAATGTAGGCTTACTGGTCTCTATCCAAAGCTCTGACAGATGAAGCAATTTATGCAGCAAGCAGTGGGTTGTTGGCAAAAACAGGGTAACTGTGATGGCCTCCTATCTAGTCTAGCATTCTGCCTACCCACCCAGCCAGCCTTCTGTGTAGTGAGGGAATTTAATGTGTCAAGTGATTCCCTTCAAGAAGTAGTAAGTTTAAAGGTTTTAAAAAGGTACCATATATTTACAGTTTTCACAGCTGCATGTAAAGAGGCGTGATAATGTCTGTAGTCACATCCTCACGAACACAGTGAAAGCGCAGGTCACGTGTAGATTAGCATTTCAGCTGTAACTGTGCAATTGTGTTTCAGTTTGTTCTATATTACCTAGTTGCTCACTGACTCAAAAGAAGGCTCAAGCAGGAGAGGAGACACCTGCCTTTGAGGATTGTCTTGACAGTCCTGTTCTGTTGCTATCTTAATTTTTTGCCACTTTATCATGCACTGCAGAAGGGGTTTAATTAACTGCTGCTTAGGAGAAATGAAGAGGTTTTGCAGTCTTGCTTTCAGAGATGAAAGGATAAATAGATTGCCACTGTACAGAGAGGAGGGAATGGATTTAGGCATGGTCCAGGTGTCCAAGGTGTCGAGGACTCTGGGCCACACAAGAGAGCCAAGGAAGTGAGACTGGGCAAGTGAATCCAGGAAATGTCCCTCTGTGCTTTGGATGGGTGGATTATTGTAGAAAATATCCCTCACAAAGTCTAAATCATTCAGATGATGCATTGGAAATATTTGTCTGGTTTTACCAGTATGGGAGAGTCATTTATAGTATCTGATTGTTTTCTCAAATCGGTGTGGCCCGAGTCCATTCCCGCTACAGGAAGTGTCACATAAATCTTAGGGAAGTTATTAGTTCTTATGCATTTTTTAATTTGGGAAAAGATAAAGTTAACCATTCCTCAAACAGGGAGCTACTGCCAGTTATTTTCTAAGACTGTCTTGCCAGATGACTCCTGCTCTTTTTCTCTCCAGGAACCTTAATTGTATTGAAGCATCCCTACCCACGGGAAGTAGAAGAACCTTCCATTTATGAGTCTGTCCGAGTTCACACAGCCATGCAGACAGGAAGGACAGAAAGCGACCTTGTTCCAAATGCTCCTTCAGTAAGTTGTGTTTAGTGAGAGGGGTGCTTCTCCTGGCCCAAGTTTCATATGATTTCTGGAGTGAGCTATGGAATAATTCTGGTAGTTCATCCCTTTATGGGCTCGTAGATACAGGACGTTTTTGTCGACCAAGGCAAAACAAACACAGACTTGCTAAGTACAGTCCCCTGACAGCTAAAGCCTTTTAGAACTGTCACTGAGATTTTCAGTGCTGTCACTGAGAAAACACTGTCTGCAGTTGACCTAGATAAGTCTGACCTTCCAAACAAAGAATATATGAAACGTTTTCATTCTCCTCTTACCTTCCTTTCAGAATGCCATCTTAGCAGTAACTAACTTTATCAGGAATTAGAAACAAAACCAAACCAAAGCAACCCAACCCACACCACACAAAACAAACACACCACTTCTCACATCTTTCTGACAACACTCATCAGGCTGTATGCAACAATACGTATGCCAGGTTGCACAGTAAGCCCTTGATTTGCCCAACATCCTTTACAGACAACGGGAAGTCTCTTTCTCTCCCCTCCCAGGTGAGAAGAATACACCAAATAGCAGACTCAAGTAAGTTATGGGATTTACCACATTTTGTCTCACTCGGTGAATATGAGGCTTAGAGGACAGGAAACAGTCCTGACAGACATAAACTAATTACTACGTATTATTTTTGCAGGCTTCTTTGTTTCTTAGAATTATTTTGTCCAGTTAGCAATATACAGCCTCCTTCTTAACCAGGAGGAAGAAAAGAGCATCTCTGACTTTTCAAGTCAATTAAAAACGAACCTTTTGAAAAAAGTAGTCAGAGATGTGCAAGACAGGCAGGGACACATGCGGAAAAGGAAACCCCAAACTGGAGCTCAATACAACCAAGTAAATCAGATTATCTATATGCGGATAGGTACAGTACTCAAAAGGGGTATTTTTTTGGTATCTTCACGCTTGGGTTTTATTATTTTAGAATCACCTTGTCCTAAGGTAGGAAGACAGTCTGTATTCTGACACAGACTTAAACCCAGAAAAGAGGGGTTTGATGGAAGAGCCTCCAACCTTTCAGTCCTAGTAGTTCTGAGCCCAGTAAAAAGCTACATCATGTTAAAAGCTATGCCTTACTGGTGCGAGGAACAAAAGAGCATCTTCATATCTACTTGGGCCACCAAATGCTGACATCTGTGACTCACTTAGACAGTAGTAGAGACTTCAAATTCCTAGTAACTCATATCTAAGTGAGAGAAGTGGTTTCCAGAACAATATTGCGCACAGCAGAGAGGAAAGTATTTTAGTTACGAACGATATTTTTTGAGAAAAAGAGGAAGAGTTACATTAATATGGGTCAGTGAAGTTAATGAAAGAATCACTTCTGATGTATCTCACAACCAACTGTTCATGGC
The DNA here is from genome assembly GCF_034315485.1 of Pezoporus occidentalis. Lineage (NCBI taxonomy): Eukaryota > Metazoa > Chordata > Aves > Psittaciformes > Psittacidae > Pezoporus > Pezoporus occidentalis. The sequence continues at coordinate 6,799,989 of NW_026915866.1, forward strand.
CGAGTTCCGCTTTAACCTCCAAAGAAACTTGACTTCCACATGCAGCCAGTAAAAAGGCGGTATTTTTCCAAGAGCCAAGTAGTAACTAGCTTGTCAAGAATTTGTTTTCTAGAGGTGTGCAGTTTCAGAAGTAGGTCCCTACACAGAGTTTTAGTATCTGAGAAGTCATAAGGTCCCAGCATCACTCATGGTGGCAGAGAAACAGTTCAAAAACCAAGTTTTCAATAACATATTGAATGTATAAGGTTTTTCCTCTCAAGCATGTGGCTGGCTGAGAGAAGAGAACGCCTAAGTAAAATACATCAGGAGTGATATTTGTGGATAATTCCACTGTCAGCTAAACCCCAGGTGCTTCTGGTTACAAGACATTCTGAGGCAACCGTCTAACTTTACCAAATAAACTGTAACTGCAACTATTTTGCAGTGTTTGGTTGAGAAAATGCAGACCAGAAGCTTGCTGAAGGAGGCATGGTCTAAGAGAATGCCTTTAAAGCTATCACAGGCCCATGTTTAACCCAGCTGTGGATCCAGTCCTGTGAGGGGAGGACAGGAGTGAGGACAGGGCAAGTGGCCATGGGACATTTCCCCAGTGACAAGCTGCTTTTCCTTGTTCCGGACATAGGCAGAGAGATGAATGTGGGAAATGGGAAGAGAGTGTAGTCTCTAACTCCAGTCCCTTCCTTGTTCCTTCACAGCTTGGTACAAAAGAAGGATATTTGATAAAACAAGGCAAAATAGTCAAGGTAAGGAAAAACTCCTTGTTTCCACTCTACAGTCACCCACAGAACCTGGAGACAGTGTGGAGCTGAAATAGCTCCATGTGCATTCCCCTGCAGCAGAGAGCAACAACAAAGCACGGCTGTAAACCAGAGCAAGTCAAAGCTTTAAAGCTTTTTCTTTCCTAAGATGCATTACAGTCAATTCTCACAAGACAGTTACCATCCATCCCTTCTTGATCTTTCAGAATTGGAAGACAAGGTGGTTTACACTGCATAGGAATGAACTTAAGTATTTCAAAGACCAGACAGTAAGTAGCAAACGCCAGTTCTACTCTTTAAACCTCTCTAGAGGCAGCTGCAGCCTCCTCATATCTCTGACTTCTCGCCATCTGTATCAAAGCTTCCCATACTGTCAGAGGGATCAGACCTCTCAAATTAACTTAAACATCTTGCTGATGACTTCAACAAGCAAAAGCAAGTTTTACAGGTGGAAAATATTTACCCTGCTCGGCAGTCTTACCTACTAGTTAGAGCTGTTCTTTACAGTGCGTTTTTGGTTGCTTTGTTCAGTGGATTTTAAGCTACCAGCCCAACATGGTTTTTATCGGTAGCTTTGACACAAAACCTAGCAGGCAGTAGTGCTATTAAAATATTTCTGCAAATACTAGAGTATATTTTGCACTCTTTGCTTTCATCCTTCTATTTCGAGTATAGGTAGAAAGCCACTGATTTAAAAATGTCCTCCTTTCTAGCACTCCGACCTGGATTAACCTGCTGCAGCTGGGAAAAACAGTTGCATTTGCTGTTCCATTCCATTCTTAAGCTGAGTAAAAATAAGAGATACCACTTAGAGTTTCTCCGCCCTTACAGTATCTCCTTCATAAACACAGCCTCTGCACCTCTGCCAAGCGCTGTTTAAAGCATCTCACAGATTTTAACACAACAGCAGACATAGCTCACGCTCACCAAACATTACCATTTATGAACAGTTACATGTTCACAAGGCCTTCCATCAGTTTTCATTTCAGTTCAAGCCAACTTCAGTTAAGTTTCCAGGATAACATTTCAAAGTGCAGCACTCCAAATGCTTGAGTAACCTTTGTGACTTACCAGGCAAGAAGGTGTCTTTGTCAGGAACATGGCCTCCTCCCGGGCAGCAGCTCCCATGTCTCCTGGCACTGCCATTGTTGCTGTGGGGTTGCAGATACCTACAGGTGAGCAACTTGCTGCTGGCCCTGGGAAGGCATTTGCTAGCACACCTTAGCAAAAGGGGCTTACTTGTAGTATAGTGTGTAACAGCCACTGAGCCAGAGGAAAGCACAAGGACAGGTTAGAAAGCAACAGAGACTTCCATACACCTGATGAAGGGCCATGGAAAGAGCTAAGGGTGTTTGGGTAGAGGGCAACCTTTCCTACTACTTCAGCTGCCTGGTGACATGGTTTATCAGTGGAGTTGGCAGTGCTAGATTAACAATTGGACTTTATAGTCTTAAAGGTTGTTTCCAGCCTAAATGATTCTATAACAGTGTAAGGCCAAACAAAATAAGAAAGAACTCTTACACCTAGGGAGGATGAAACTCTTAAGGGAGATGGTTTATAGTTACATACAGTCTACATACCTGTACCTGAGCACTTCTAGGTCAGTACAGAGAAACCTCAACATACACACAGTGGTCATACAGCCAAACCCCTCACCTCTGCTGCAAGCACCACCTTAGCTTTACTTCTTTATTTCTCCCTGCTCAGATTCATCCTTTTTAAAGCATTTAGGAGTTAATGAAATCTCCAACAGCTGGCCTGGTAAGACCAGTAACCATCCCCTTGTCTCTGTAAACTGTAGCTGGGAATGATACCAGATTTGCTGCTGTGTCAGTTACATTATAATGCATCAACCAAACCTTAAGCAGTCTGCATTTAGTGACACTTTCCTGCAGTAGTGACCTCTGTTGTTTGTCTAGATCTGAACTGTCCTGTTTTTTTATACTGAGCTCAATTCCTATCATGTTAATAATGTTATGCTTGTTGGTTTGGGTTGTGCTATTCCTGTGCCTGGAAAAACCTAGTGTGCTTGTAAAGGTCATGATGTACTGAAGATGAACCAGCTAGCCTTACTGTATGTTTCCACACATTCCCATTCTAAAATCATTCTATTTTCAAGGCCACAGAGCCGATTCGGGCACTTGACTTAACTGAATGCTCAGCTGTGCAATTTGACTATTCCCAGGAAAGAGTCAATTGTTTCTGGTAAGTTGCTGTACTCCTTCCACCTTGATGGAAAGGTCAGAATAGCCAGGGAAGTTTGAAATGCGACAGCTGGGTGCTTCTGAAAGCTCCCTGGCCCATTATGACCTGGCTCTAACTCGAGAGCCTGTTTCTGTCAGCCAGTTTCTGTCGGTCCTGCATGGCTTTGCCACATTACCACTGGAAAAAGATTTCTTTTTCTTGGCAAGGAGGAAGGGCCTGTGTGTGGTGGGCGTTTCATTTCCTAATTCTGTAAGCATATATAATCATCACATAGACCCATGGAACTTATGTAGGGGCCAGTTCCCAGTTCAGACATTGCTACCAGTCACACAGTAACCACTTCTATGCCCAAATGGGGGACTTTTGTCCTTATGGGCCTGGGGCAGCTTCTCCCCCCAACTGTAAAGGACTGTAAACAGTTCTTGGCTAACGTCCCTCCTGGTGACTGCATGGGAGCACAGCCTCCCCACCCTGGTCTGTCTAAACTGCTGGTGCAGGCCAGCTGGGTTCAGTCTTAGGAAGAACTTACCAGTTCTTCTAGCAATTTAACAAATGGCCTATAATTGTTTACTTACAGTTTAGTGTTCCCACTAAGGACGTACTACCTGTGTGCGAAAACTGGAATAGAAGCTGACGAGTGGATTAAAATACTGCGATGGAAACTGGTAAGATGATGTGTAGCTTTAGGTTGCAGTACACCTCTGGCAGCAGTACCCTTGGTACTGCCATCATAAACCCCCCAGCATCCAAGCACTACAGCCCTCAGTATCTGCAAGAAGGGAGTAATTGTTCCGGTTTCCAGGCCAACTAGGCTAGGATATGTAGTTTTTGCATAATGTATGTGCCTCCAAACCCACTTAGCTATTTTGGGATGCACTGCTAACGCACATACTCATTAGGAAAAAGAAATAACTTCCATCTTTAAGGATGTCATTGTGTATATGATAAACAGTATGGAACATCAGCACAAACTGCATGTGTTGGGTCATGAAGGGAGCAATGAGAACTGTAAAGCCTTTGAAAGCATCACTTCCTTAAGATACCAGTACTTGGGTTGGTCATACTCACGTACATCCACATGCATGCAGGCAAACAGTAACAGATCATCTTTCTGTTCTAGTCACAGATACGGAAGCAACTGGAGCAGCGTAACGCCACCCTGAGCTCCTAGCTGCACCTCTCCTGCTTCCCTCCATTGGCAGGAACTGCCTCCTGGCCAAGGAAGGGCATCGCTTACAAGAGGACAGTTTCACATCTCCGTTACTCATGGTGGGCACACACGTGTCTGTGTACTCACATGGGGACACTTGCATCCAGCTCTGTGCACAGAGGACTCGTACAGCTGAGTACTCTCATGCCACTGAGTCACGTGTGGAGACAGCGGCAAAATCAGGGTGTTGGTTTGGTGTGCATGGTGTGTGCCTGTAACACTCTTAAACACCTCTTAACTAATCACAGAGGTAGTCACTGTTCAAAACTTCTGTGGTTATTCAGAGCACTCTTGGTAATTTGTTGCAAGCACCATCACAACTTTCCATTAGCAGCACATTCTGTAACCTTGAGCCAGTTATTTAAAACCAGTCCCTTCCGGAAACATTAATTACTTCTTTTGTATAATCTGTTTAGGCTCTAAACCAAAAGAAAAATGACAGAGGTAATTACATTGTTGTAAATAGTATCTGCATTACAATCCAGAGAATATTTCAAGGTGATGGATGAGTAAACACTTAGTTTTGGCCAAATCTCTTTTTGTATGAGTTACATTTGTACCCCAGTGATGGCTATAAGGGACCATTTGTTTCAAACAGCATCATCTACAGGTGACAGCAGCAGCATGAAAACACACTTAACAAACTGGGGTTACGAGGAACAGGCACACTTAAAACAGCTGCTGTGGGACCCTAAAGATGGTGACAGGGCTCTGCAGAAGACTTTGCCTGTGGCATCTGCCAGTGCTGGGAATAGCATCACGAGTTGGGCCCCCACCAGCCCTCCTTGGGAATGGGCTGGATTTGATGTTTTCCTCACACAGAGAACTCAAAATGAGGTTCTTTGCAGAACTATAGTTCTGCACTTAGTTCAAAACTGCAACTTAGTTCAGAACTAAGCACTGCTTTGTATTAAACAAAAAGCACCACGTATACTAAAAATAGGAATTTAAAAGAATCCATCTTCTGTAATAAACTGATGAAAATTCCTATCTACATTTTGGAAGACTTGCATCAATTTAACAGTTGTAGCTGGCTAGAGTAAGGAAGTGGAAGCCCTGCACTTCGGTGCTGTAGTCAAAATAGCTGTTACGTCGTAGAAGCAAAGTTTGACACGCTGGAGGGTCCCAAGAGCAGCTTGGCCTGACCTCAGAGCTGACCCAGCAGCAAGATGATACCCCCTGGGTAATCCTGCTCCCCCTGGAGGGCTGGGAAAGGAGGGGCCCATGTACCTGTGCAACAGTCAAGTTTCTGCTGAAACAGCACATGCAAACCTCTCCTATCCATGCAAATGCTGTGGCACAAGGCTTGGTATTGCTCACGCAGCAGGTCAGTATTCAACAGATGCCTCTACTGTGAGAAGGCTGAAGAGGAGGGGAAAAACAGACCGGAAGAAGAAAGAAAATATTGATTTGGAGATAGAAATAGCATTTTATTTCAACTTAGAAATGAAAAATATTTGTGAATATTTTTATACAGACTGTTTTCTGAATAAAATATTATTATAAAACTACCAAAGGTCTTCTGTATTCATGCACTGTGGTGTTAAAGCCGTGTCCTCCTTTCCCCCTTCTAGAAGCAGTCTAAAGAATAGGCATCTCCCGTTCAGTTAAACAGCTTGGATGAGTTGATGTGGGAGAGAGGCAGCGTGAGGGGAAGAGAGGGACAATATTCTCCAACAACATCGCTGTTCTGTGACAACAGCCTGGAAATGAAGCCTGAAGTATATCCACAAAAGCAGCCTTCCCCTTTTCACACCAAAAAGCTGTGTTACAAAGTATTGAAGATCATTCAGCACATGGTGTCACGGACTGAAGCCAGCAGCAGAAACGGGGTTAGCAGGCCTAAGAAACAGTCACCTGCAGAATCGCTGAAGAGGAGCTAGCAGCAAGAGGAGGCTTAGGTGGAATGCAAATGCTTTTTGCCAGAAATACACATGGACACCCTGGGGCTCAGTTTCCAGCTGGTTCTGTGAGGACCAGTGACAGAAAGCTCCCACCAGGAGCTCAGTTTAAATGGAAAAGGGTTGACCAACAACTCCCAATTTCTGAGGGAGCTCTGAGCCAAGGATTCCCAGTCCTCATTTCCAGCACAGCTGCTCCCCCATCCTGCCTGATGCTGAAGGGGGGCAAGATATGAACAAGGGGCAGTGGCACCCCCCTTTCCCAGCCTGAGGCAGAGACCTGCCAAGAGCTCACACTCAGTGCTTGGTTTCAGTGCTACAAGTCTACACCGCAGCTGTCACAAAGGGAGACACAGGAGGAAATAAGGGGAGGACTGACCCCAGTGACAGGATCTCTGCATTGGCATGGGACTCTGTATCCTTATCACCCAGCCCAGAGACACGTTGGTTAGTTTTCAGGCTCTAAACTCCTGGGTTTTGTACATTTACAAACACCAACAGAAAAGCCAATGTGCTATGGAGTATAATGGTGCGACAGAAGACTGGACCAGGTTCTGTCATTTAAAAATACTGTATTTATTTATATGTATTTATTTAGGAAAACCTACAGGTAAATGAGCCGAGAGTCACCAGTGATGAACCCACACAAGGACTATGAGACAAGAGATCTTCACAACTATATTACACAAAAACCCCGTGAAGAAAAATGAGACATTGTTCAGGTGCTTTTATCTGGGCATCAGGAAAACCCCTGAGGCAACAGCTTTCACAGAAATAGCTTTCTTCTCAATGGAAGCAGGATGCAGCTAGCATCCAGACTAGTAGCATTCTCTTGCCAAAATTATCACCCCTGTGAGAAAGCTGGGATATTTATTGATTGTACCGACACATCACGGCTAGTAAACTTGCTCTCACAGTAACTCCTTCAACCACAACTCTGGTAACACTGTACAACCAATCTGCCTTCCAACACGTAGTAGGACACACCCCACTACCTGCCTGGTTTCCTGTAAAGCAAGAGATCTGTGGATCTGTGGGTTGCTCGTGTGAGCCAGTGGCATCATGCCGATCTGGCAGAGCTAAACTCCATGGGAGCTATTTTGGTGGTCTCTTCAGTACTGCACGATACAAGAAGCATGGCCTAAAGTAACATCCACCTACAACACACTAGTAGATCATTTCAGATTCAGTACTATGTACAATTTACTCTTACTTAGTATACTAAGGAGCTGTGGTATTTCTTCTGAGGCGTGTTATTTGACTGAGGATTATTGAATCTGTCCACTGGGCTGCAGAGGGATGCTGCACTCCGGCTATACCATCAGGTTAAGAAACTTCAACAACCTGCCTCAGTTCTTCAAACAGGGGCGCAAGTTCCTTCTCTAAACTTAGAATCAGCCCTGGAAAGAGAGGAGAGACACAACAAACATCCCATCAAACCACATAACAGAGAAGCCTCACTGCAAACCTCACCACTCCCTCCCCTCCCAAGTCACAGGCAGCATGCTCCAAAACACAAAACCTTTCACTTGGGCTAATCACTCCATGGGAACAACAGGGTCACACCCCATGCAGCAAAGCTCTCCTGTCCTGCTGCTGGCCTCCACTGTTGCCTCCCTGCTGCCAAAGCCCAAGCAGCTGCACAAGGATTCGATCCCTTTGGCTCACATTCATTAGCCAATGCCCTCATGAGCAAGGCTCAGAGAACTCCCCACCCCACACAACTGAGGGGATGAAGCTACATGTGTTACTGCAGAACCCAACTTGGAAGAGACTGAACAACTGGTTTGTACAGCACAAGTACTACTGATGCAGTGAGCATGCTCACACAGCAAGGGTAAGGCTAACCACAGGAGAACTTGTGCTTCTAAATGAAGAACTTCAACAAGTCCCTTAAAAAGCTATGCATTTTTACTCACACCTTTCATAGAATCACAGAATGGTTTGGGTTTGAAGGGACCTTAAAGCTCATCCAGTTCCAACCCCCTGCCATGGCCAGGGATACCTTCCACTAGACCAGGCTGCTCAAAGCCCCATCCAACCTGGCCTTGAACACTGCTGGGGATGGGGCAGCCACAGCTTCTCTGGACAACCTGTGCCAGTGTCTCACCTCCCTCATAGTGAAGAATTTCTTCCTTGTATCTAATCTAAATCTCTCCTTTACAATATGCTGACAAAATTCATAGCAGGAGCAAAGTTAATATATATCAAAGTAAATTCAGGTGATTTGGTTTCAATTATTTAAACATCCGGGCCTTAAAATACCACCATATTTAAAATACACATGAAGACATACCGGTATTGGCATTGCTGCTAGCAATGAAGCTTACTACCAAAGGTAAACGGTTGAACTGCACCACCTGGAAGGAGAGAGAACAGTGTTCAGTCAGCAGCTAAGCATGTTGGATGTCAGAGCTCTGACACTTAATGCTATCTGAAACAAGCAGCCTCCTCAGTTGAAAACACCAACAGAACTTACAGCATGGTACCAGGAACTCAAAGCCTGGCATTTCCCTCCTTCCCATGCTCTATAGTGTTATCCACCACACTCTCCATAGGCAGCATGAAAGCAGGGGAGTTTATTGTTTTAAAATACTGTTCTGTGTACAGCAGTATCTCTACTCCCATTAATAGGGAACTGGAACCTTGAGCACATGAAGCCAGTCACATCAAGAGAATCAAAGAAATGCACTCGATGTGTGTAAACTAACTCATTCACCCGTTTATTTTCCAAATGGGCCAGGCTAAACAGCTGGCCAGTTTACTGCAGTCATAATAAACAGCTCTGAAGACCACAAGGACCGGAGAAGGAGCAGAAACTCGGTAGGTAATGGATTTCAGGACACAACCAGTTTGGATAAAAATGAGAGTGGCATTTCCAAGCTTTCTTATCTCTAAATCACTCTGGCAACAAGATTAGCTATGAAGCAGACTGCATGTGCTTATTAGTTTAGGTGTCACTAATTATAAATAAATATTGTTTGTGAAAGAGGATTTAAACCCTTCACAACAGATTGAAGGCCACATGAGCAGCACCTGCTCCAAATTCCTGATCCCCACCTCTTGAGAAAACTTCACCATTTTTAACCAGTGCATCTCAGTTTTGAGAAATACAGAAGAAGCCAAACAAATGGTGTGACAGTTTAGGCTCCGGCATTTAAGCAGTGTGAGAAATAACATGCAAATACTTAAAGAGCAGCAAAGTCAAAGTCTGGCAGTGTTTAAACAACACCCTCCCCCTTGCTAGTGTAGAATCTTAGAACGGGTTGGGTTGGAAAGAGCCTTAAGACCATCCAGTTCCAACCCCCTGCCATGGGCAGGGACACCCTCCACTAGACCAGGGTGCTCACGGTGCTGTCCAACCTGACCTTGAAAACATAATGCAGGAGCAGCCTGGGTCACAAAGAACAGACCACACTGAGGTGACTCACCTGGTACGTATTGTAATAGCAGATGATGCTTTTGTTTTTAGACAGTCCCAGTTTACTGCCCTGATCTGTGGCAAGGGCAAAGGTGGACAGAAAGCCTGGTCGCAGTGCGTGTTCTGGAGCATTATCATTGGCAACTGGAACAAAGCAAGACAATTCGTATCACTACAAGTTATGTCTGACTGCATCTCAAGGAGTTAGCTGGCTCAGTCCTCCACTAGAAGTACATCTGATATTGTGAAACATGTAACACATCTCACGTGCTTCCACAATGAGGACAATCTTCATCACTTAATATTCAGTACACCATCAGTGCTCCCTACACCAGCATCCTTCCTAGCACTCCTGAGGAACAGGCTTTTCCTTCAGTACATGCAGCCTGTGCTGATGTTACTTTGGTTGTGTCCCCCCTGCTGTGTGTGCTCATTCCAGCCCTTGAACTGAGGGAATCTCTGTGGCCTGCAATTACTGAGGCCACGAACAAAGAACCAATTTAAAGAGGTACATAATCGACTACTAACTGGAAGCCCAATTTAATTCTTTGATTTAGATACTCAGGTATCGGGCACAACCAGGGCAGATTCTGATGTGCTGCTCCACCCCCTGCTGTTCAGTCACGGCATCGGCTGCAGGGAGAAGGTGGAGTTACCTTTGATAACAGGCACTCCGTCTCTGTCCGAGACTACAATCGCATGAAGACCTTCAACGCTGCGAATAAATGAAGAAACACCATCTTAAAAACAGAGTAGTTAGTAGTAAAGATCTTGTTTTCCCTGAACAAACACACAAGGAAGGGGGAAATATGGGAAAGACTGACACCTTTGCTAATGCAGTGTTTCACGGAAGGGGGCTTGTTCTGTATAGTGCAGGTGGGCTCTCGGAGCAGTAAAACAAGAAATAAGAAATCAAAAGACTAAAAATCCCATGGGAGTCCCAGCAACTGGCACTTCCCAAAAGGCCCGGTACAACTAACAGAGTTCCCCTAGTCAAGCAGGAGCCTTTCGGTGGTGCCCTCGCCCAGCGAGCACCAGTGTCACCCTGCCTCAGACCTGCGGCTGTGGCAGACCTGTTTAACGCTGCCAGTAACAGGTAATTACGGAGAAGGGAGCTGTCAAGGATTAGGCAACCGAGTCACGAGGAACGGCTTTTCCATCCGCCCCTCGGCCGGGCGGGTCGAACACACCCCGCCGCTTCCTAAAGAGCGAGTGGAAGGCGAAGCTCTCTTCATCCCACCTCGCTTGAGGGGCCCAGAGCGTTTACCAGAGCGACTGTCCCCCTGCCACAACCCGGCACGGGGCGGATGACCGCCTCTCTAAACCAGAAGCGACTCCGCCGCCAGCCCGTGCTCCGCAGGGCCCGCCGCGCCCCCCTCAGTTACCTCGGCAGCTTCTTGTACAGGAACCTCTTCAGGTCCTGCGGGCAGAGACGGGACCGCGCGTTACTTATGTCCGCGGAACGCCGCGCTCCGCGTCAGGCCCCGGCACCTCCCGCCGTCCCGGCCGCTCTCCCCCGCGGCCTCCCGCCGCGCCGCCGCCCGCGCCCCAACCACCTTCCGGAGCCGCACTTACGTCGGCCATGGCTGGGGCCCTGCCGGCGCTGCCGCCAACTCCGCGGGCCTACGAGACGAGAAGGCGCCGGTCACCCACCCCGAAGGAGGGCAGCGACAGGCGGGCGGGCGCGCTCCCACCCTGAGGCCCGGCCGCCTCCCCCCACCCCGCTGTCTTGGTAGAAGCCACCCCCACCCGTCCAGCGAAAGGAGCGCGGTTGGGCGGAGGCCACTACCGCACCGCCGGGGGTGGAGGCGCTGCCCTCCCCGCCACACCTGACTGCGCGCCCGGCGCTACTGCTGCTGCCCCCTCTACCCCCGTGCAGCCGTCGCTTCCCCTTTAAGCCGCTGTCACATGACGGCGCGTCAGCCCCCGCCAACCCGGAAGCGCTTGGCGCCGGCTCTGTACCTCCTGCGCAGGCGCAGCGGGTCAGTGGAGCGGAGTGCGGGGTTGGGAGCCCTTGGCGTTGTGGTGACCGTGGGTGCTCCTTCATATTGGATGCTGATATTGGATCGAGCCGCCGGCCTGCAGGCTGGTAATGTAACAGCTAGAGCGAACAAATAAACCAGGTTCATCCGGCACAGGTACGGGGAGGCCTGGCAGGTTGTCTGTAACACACTCCACCAACCCGCCAAGGCAAGCGCCATGTGCTTACCATGGTGGAAGCAACCACCGGGTGGCTGGAAACACATGCTGTGCCCCATGCCACTGCCCGGAACACCATCCTGGGCCTTGAGAAACAGATTTTGTGGCGACACGGCACCCCAGAGAGAATTGAGTCAGACAATGGGACTCATTTCCGGAATAACCTTATAGATATTTGGGCCAAAGAGCATGGCATTGAGTGGGTATATCACATCCCCTACCATGCACCAGCCTCTGGGAAAATCGAACGGTACAATGGGCTGTTAAAAACTACACTGAGAGCAATGGGTGAGGGAACTTTCAAGCATTGGGATACACACCAAAGGCCACCTGGTTGGTCAACACCAGAGGATCTGCCAACAGGGCTGGCCCAGCCCAGTCAGAACTGTTACATATTGTAGAGGGGGACAAAGTTCCCGTGGTGCATATGAAGAATTTGCTGGGGAAGACAGTCTGGGTAATTCCTGCTTCAGGTAAAGGCAAACCCACTCGTGGGATTGCTTTTGCTCAGGGACCCTGATATACTTGGTGGGTAATGTGGGAAGATGGGGAAGTCCGATGTATACCTCAAGGTATAATTCTGTGTGAAAATAGCCCATGAATTAAACTCTGTGATGCCAATTGCTATGCAACACTGTATGTTATCACTTCTGTGGTGGCTATATACCCATCACTGCACTGTCTCCACCACTTCAGATTCAAGGATCTGAACCTGACTTCCTTTGGATTGTCGTGGCAAGGGTATTACAGTAAAAATCATACAGATTAATCAGGACTGGCTTCAGCATGCAACAATGCAACGCCACCTCTCCTGCCCTGAAAGGCTGTTAAAACAAATGGACTAAATGAACTTAATGGTCATTTTACAGGGATGGTCCATAGACTAGGGAAATGGTATCTGTTTGTGTGTGTGTATCAAAAGACAGGAAAGGTGATGGTGTATTGGAAAGTGTGGGACCTGGGCATGATGTAAATGGTATAGAATAAGGGGTGGATACTGTCCTGGTTTTGGCTGGGATAGGGTTAATTTTCTTCCTAGCATCTGGTGCAGTGCTGTGCTCCAGCTTCAGTCTGAGAACAATGCTGGTAACACACCAATGTTTTAGTTGTTGCCAAGTAGTGCTTACTTTACATCAAGGACTTCTCAATTTCCCATGTTCTGCCAGTGAGGAGGGGCACAGGAAGTCAGGAGGGAGCACAGCCAGGACCCAACCTGGCCAAAGGGATATTCCATACTATACCACATCATGCTTGGTACAGAAACTGGAGGGGAGTTGGCTGGGAGACACAGGGCGGGCATCAGTCATCTGGTGGTGAGCAACTGTATTGCGCATCGATTGCCTGTTTTGGGGTTTATTCCTCTTTTTGTTGTCTTCCTTTTTGTTACAATTCTTATAATCATGTTTTATTTCAATCATTAAACTGTTATTTGAACCCCCAGGTTTTCCCTTTTTTCCTATTCTCCTCCCCATCCCACCGTGTGTGTGTGTGTGTGTGTGTGTGTGTGTGTGTGAGTGGCTGTGTGGTACTTAGTTGCCATCTGGGGTTAAACCACAACAAATGATGTATTTCTTTCCTATATTTATTACATTTGTACTATTTGCTCTTGATCACATGCCAAAAATGGCACAGAATTTGACATTTGTTACATGGTATCCTTTCTCCAGGTTTACAAAGGAGCATGGGGAAAGCAGTGCCCAGAGATGAGCAGCACTTGCAAGGTCATGTTGAGTTGTTAGCAGATAGGGGATACATCACTGGGGCTTACAACTGCCATGAATCATGATGACCAAAGCCCCTCTGGTGAAACTGACTGCGCTCTGTTAACCCAATAGAGACAACTGGGAAACCAGGACTTTTAGCAGTTACAGCTTCAGGAATTTGTGTAGTAACTGTTTTTTTTTTAAACCAAAATATTTGTTTTCACTGTTACATTTTCTGTCTGCTCTCTGACCGATTACAGGAAAAAAGACTAACAACTGTTTAGCGGATGAATGGAATTTATAGGACAAACAACCTTAGAAAACATTCTTGCCCTCTCATTTTAATCCTTTTACAGCATTCATTACAAAATTACATTAAAAATGTACATAATTTAAAGTTGTCTCTGCTGCCTATTTAAATGCATCTATTACATTTTAGTGCTATAGTGTTCTACTTTTCTTGCAAACTTGTAAAAGAATCAAGACTAAAAAAAGGTTAAAAAAAAAAAAAGTAAAATTAAATTTAATCTTGTTTTACCTGAACAGTTAGAGAACTTGTAGGGAAATGTTCATCAGATGTGAACACTGAACACACTTGTGACTCAGGATGCTCCATAAATAGAACACAGACTGATCGCTATAATCTCCCTTTCTCATTAGGGTATGACATGTCAGAGTCATGTCAAAAGTTTTCACTTTCTGCAGGACCTTCCTGCTTGCCCTTGTAGAGGAGAAATCAAAAACCCATGCATGTCCTATTTTTAATTCTAGATTCAATATACAGGTAATGTGTAAGTAGAGTAAGGAGTTAATTCTTGGTAGCTAGAAAAGTTCAGGGATTTTTAGTCAAGCCATTCAAAACCAGTTTGTTTTTTCCCTTTCTTTATGATACCTTAGTTCAATGAGAACATCTTCTGAAGAAAGGTCAAATGCAAATACCCAAGTACTCCACTCTCTTCTGTTGGCATCTTGTTCGTAAGAAAATCCATTCTGAAATTTCCAGCAGATTCCTCCTTTTTCCTTTTCTAAAGAAAAAATCCTTCAGACTTGAGAAAACAGTAGCAATCATGAGGACAGAAACAGCTACGTGGAATATTGAAGGAACATTTGCAGACCACATTTAGAGCAGGTTAAATGTTATGCTATGGGAAATAACAGCATCCTTCTACATGTCACTGCATATTTCAAAGTGTGCCACCGTTCAATCTTTTAAATACTAAGTAACTTCCCTGAAAATGGCAATTGCAGTCGATAATCCAGTGAGATGTAGCCACCCAGGTCTTGCTTTTAAACTACTGGGACACCTGTGCTGCCACAGCCACTGCATGATTCTGCTTTGCTGAGGTACCTACTGATAGCAATCTAGCCACCCTAACACAGCCCAAAATATTCGTCCATTTACCTGCTTCTCAGCTGCTGCAGGAGCAGGGCAGACATAACCCACCTGATTACTATACGATGCTAACAGCATCTTTTCACTCTGACTTCACTGTTCTGATATTTGATGTGTGTGTGGCATCTGAACTAAAAGATCACTCTGCAAGCTCACACTCATCTGTGAATGGGAAGGCGCAACTACTTATTAAAGCCTTTGGAACAATTTTCTTCTATTAAGAAGACACAGGAGTACCAGTACGTACTTTGATAGTTTGTTTTCATTAGTATAATTACAGTACATTCTGGACAGTTACAAAATCTGGGGAATCATGTTTTCTCCATAAATTTCTATTGCAGACTTCAAACACATGGGTGCCTTTCCATTACTTCTGCATGGTTTTCCTACGATCTTAGTAAGGACATCCAGTACAGCAACCCTTTTATTTTCCCATTTGTTTCAGCAGCTGTTAGTTCTGCTTTGTACCTCAGGCTTTCATGTCTACCCTGAATGCTGGTTTAGCTGCTTACTTAGAAGCCTGCAGCTAGTCCCTCTCATTTTACACCAACATTTCCAGTGGGACAGCTTAGAAAAGGTATATAATGCAAAATGATTTCTGGGTCACTCAGAGCAATAGCATTTAGTGTATCTCTAAAGTCAAGTCCTGCTCTGGATCAGGAGGAATTCCAATGAAGGCAGTCAAGTATTTAAACATTCAGTTCAGAAGAACTTGGCTCCACATTAACTGATAGCATTGCTCAAACATAGCAGTTTTCTCAGACAAAAAATACTGCCCTTATTAGGAGCCACCTGGCATTCTCAAATACAAGAAAGATTCGCCTGCACAGCCCTGTTAAAATGTAAACACATCAGCTACTGAACCTAAAAACAGTTTCAACGTGCTTTTGATAAACTTCAAGTACATTGTACTTAGCTGCTTCAAAACACCTCTTTGCATCGGCAGGTGTGGCTACATATAGTTCCCACGTACAGACCAGATGGCATGTTTGCTCACATCTAGGAAATCTGTCCAGCAACATTCTGGTCCAGAAAAATGCATACTCTACCTCTTCTGCCCTGGGACAAGCGATATGGCTCTGACCATAGGAGCCTACTGCAAGCTAGCAAAG
Source organism: Pezoporus occidentalis (assembly GCF_034315485.1). Classification (NCBI taxonomy): domain Eukaryota; kingdom Metazoa; phylum Chordata; class Aves; order Psittaciformes; family Psittacidae; genus Pezoporus; species Pezoporus occidentalis. Next base: position 6,815,891 of record NW_026915866.1, read on the forward strand.
CATTTAAATAGTTGGCGGAAGTGTTGAAAGGCACATAGTTTGTCCTTAGCAATGTTTCCCTGTTCTACCTGTGGTACCCATTGAGGAATCAGTGTTGGGACCTAGCTTGAAATAAAAAAAGAGTAAGAAAATGGAAGCCTGACAGGAAAAAAAAAAAAAAAAAAGGTTGCCTTTTTCTAATTTTTTTTTTAGCTTTAAGATTTTACTATTGCATGTTTTCCTCTGCCTTTCCAGTGAAAATTCAGGAAGCTATGGATGCATGTTAACCATACGCATGGATTTACTACTACTGGAATACCAAATGGTAGAGCTGCTGTAAACTGCTGCAAGTACTAAAAGCAATGCTTATAATGGCCTGTACAGCGTTTGCAAATATTTACTTGGAAAAAGAGATCAGCGTAGTTCTTAGGTTTCTCAGCATTGCTTAGAAACGCTAAAAAACTACAACAGCTAACTGCTACTCTACACCAGATCAATGTACCCCAACAGATATTTAGGAATATATGCCATTATATTTAAAAATACCAAGTTCCTCTAAGCTGGTAAACCTAGAAGATTTTACATAGAGATAAAATATTAAAAATTCTTGTTTCAACTCCACACTTGACATCTGAATAGGAGTAATGTAATCATACTATTTATTCCATCAATGAGACAAAATGTTGTATGGAACTAAATTTCTGAGATTTTTAAATAGAAAGTCATTTAACTCGTATATACACAAAGTGTTCTTTCCACAGATATTTACATGGCAAATATGTTAGAGGAGAACCACTATGACTAAGTCTCTACAAGTATAGCATCCTTTCTGAGCTATTCTCTCTGCTGAAAGAATTCACAGAAGCTTGGAAGTAAAATCTAGACAATTAAAGTTACCTATATTTCACAGTAGGTAAAGAAGCCATTAAATGATATTTCAGCATAAGGTTTCTGGAAACAGCTACACAGTAGAGTTTTACATCCACCCCTCTTTTCCAGTATTCATGGTGAAACTAATCTCTTCTTAATTTACAAGAGACAGAATGGCATACATAAAGATGGATGCGGATAAGTGTAGTTCATCCTCCTCGATAGAGGCTGGTCAGCCGTTCTAGTTCTTTGCAGTTGTCCATGGACATGGAATCTGCTTTCCTTCGGAGACGGTCATCTCGATACACTTTTGCTGCATAAAGTAAGTCTGTTTCTTTGAGGAAAAAAGAGAAAAGTTTTTTTTCAGGTTAAAACCTGAATACTTTGCACAGAATGCATTTCCTTCTCAAAGCTGTGTAAAACACCTCACATTTAATCCTCACCCTTTTCTCCTTCTATTTTGACTACACCACCCTAACAGCACTGCTACAGCTTCCCTTTGCTGGGCCTTCAGAAGCATTTCATCTTTTTGAGCAGAGAAAGTGGCAACAGCTTTCTAGCACCTGTGCATTTCATACAGCAGTATGTGATTAAAAAAAAACAACAACAAAAAATCCCCTACTACTACTTCAGACCTCATAAAACAATACAAATAAAGGTCACACTCAGTGATCTTGCATGTTATTGTCAGCTCTGGTGTCTTGTCTGTGCCCAAAAATCCATTCTCAATGTTAAGTCCATTACTTCAGCTGATGCTGCTTCAGACTGCCAGTGTTCAGAGGTATTAATAAAAGAACTCTCTGTATTATACTGGTGTTCAATAGCTTGACATTGTTAAGCATTTTAATTGTATAAAATCTTTTTTACCCCTTCAACTCACAATGGATTAGCAAGGCTTTCTTAAATGTCAATCAACACTGGAAAAATTGTAACTGTCAAGGAGATTCAACACACAACAGCTATTTTAAAGTCATAAACCCACAAAATCAGCTGTTCCTATAAATAGAGAAAATCTATTAGGAGCCTCTTACCAAAAATCAATTTGGGTAATAAGATAAATTGCAAGTAGCAAACAACATGGCAGTCACCACCTTCGGGTAATCTTTCTTCTTTATACTACGGTCAGATGCTTCTGTAGTCATCACATTTTTCTCTGTAAATATGTATATTATACAGAAGCGTGGGCCTCTCTGCATTGTCTGGGGCTGTTAATGCTTAAAAATCTAAGCATGTCACGAATAAAGGCTGAAAGATGGGAAAGGTATTCTTTCTCTCCCTCCCCAGGTGGAAACTGTGCATCAACTAAACCTTTTCAAAGATATTCAGACAGTAAATACATTACAGGAGACACAAATGTAACATGCCAGTAAATCTAGGTGTCATGACTAAGTCAGTGAAAGCAAACTATCCTTCCAGATCCATGCTCTGCTGTAAAAATGTACAAATCATATGTCCTCTTTTTATTTTTTGTGCTGGATTATATCTTTTTTTGTTTGTTAGTTAACAACCACGTCTCATTTTTGTTAACTATTTTATTATAAGACTACCAATCATTCATCTAGCAACCACCTGGAGATGAAAAACTAGGTATGAAAAGTGAACATATTCAAACATTTCAAGACGATCAAAGGACAAGCTAGTTGGAAAAATGCAAGTTTCTGGTATTTGCTTATGAATTATACTTAAAAGCTCTGATGATTTCCTGTGTTTGAAAAACCTGGAAAAAATTCTTCTCACCAAACCTAGTAGTCTGGGAAATAATCCAAAGTGTTTCCCCCAAAGCACTGGTGTTTCTCTTGCATACATGTGACCCATCAGCACAATTTTTTGCCCAGCAGGTCTTTCCTGGGCACAATTTGTAAAACTGTAGAGATTTACTTGTGCATAAGCAGTATGTACTCATGAGCAAGGAGTGTAAAATCTCCAGGAAGCATTGGGCCTGTTATGCAAAAGAATGCATGTAGTCTTGTTCATGTGACTAGCTGTGATGCCAGGTTGTTTTTTACAACTGGGAGAAACTGAGGGGCCATCTCAGCTAAAAGGCGTGGCATGACTGGACTGCAGAAAGTAAAGCTGTGCAGGAACACATGATTTCACTCAGAGCATTCTGTTTGATTCTGGTCAGTTTACTGACAATTCATGAATGAGTTTATCCAGTAAGTTATTACTGAGGCTTACTGCCTGAAAAGTTGAAACCATCTGGTTTTAACATTGACGTAATTTTAGCAGCACTGTTCTCATAGAGCATGAAAAGCTCACAAAATGAGCACAGATAATAGAATAACAGGTTAAAATTGATGTCGAAATCAAGGCTATTCAGAATTCTTATGCTTTAACACTGAATTCCAGGCTTCTGAAAGAAAATACCTCCTTGTATAATATGAAATTAGATTAAAAAACTAGATGGCAAACTAAAAAAAAATCCAACCATTTTAAGGTCTGATACAGCCAAGGTACCAAGTCCAGGGGGAAAAACTATTCAGCACTGGCAAAACATTAACCACTGATTTGCAGCTTATGAAGTTTAACAGGATGCACCATGTGTCACTGTGAAAAGCAGTGTTTGTATGTACTGTGGTTCCTCCTTCAGAAACATTTATGTAGGTGTGTCCTGTCCTTACAGCAATTTCTTTCTCATTATCAATTCACTGTAGTCTTTAATCTGTTGAGAACCGGTCACAGATAATAGAGTGGCAGGTTAAAATTGCTGATGATTTGCAGATGGTTGTTAGGTCACTGAGTAAAGCACAAAAAAATAAATGACACTGGGGACCCTTATGGAAGTGAGAAACAGCTTGATTTCTCATTAAAACATTTTAATAATACAAGCACTTCATTCTTGCCTGAGGCAGTAATTTCTTACAGTAATGCGTGATTTCATGAAAATACACATATTGCTAAACTTACTTTGTTGCCTCTCCTTCCAACAGTTATTACGAATATTGGACACATAATCCTCTTCCACACTCTTTTCCACTTTCTGTAATGACTCTCCTTTGTATTCATTTTTAAAGTCCTTGTTGACATAATAAATGACACGCAAGTTTTCCGTCTGCATTTTTATGGTCTGCCCTGTACTTCTGCAAAAAAGGAGAGATTGGGGAGAGAGAGACTAGATACTTATTTTATAGGCTTTTACACCACAAATAACACTTTTTTAAAAATACTGCTATTATAGAAGAAGAGCATGAAGAAGAGCATGTTACTGAATTTGTGATTTCAAGACAAGTAAAGAAATGAGCGGCTGCATAATTTGCCAGAGAATAAAAATTACTACATTTACCTGAACATTAAGGTTCTGCTGCTTAAACCCTTGATCTTGAAAAAGCCACATTAGTAAGACTCTTGTTTCTTGTTTAACAGAAGACTCTCTAAAACACTTCTAAGTGGGAGAGGCTGATTACAATAGCCTCCCTCTGTTTTAAGCTAATGTAATTGAGCATTACTTACGATCTTGGGTATAAGGCATAAGGAGGGTTAGATACCATCAACTGGCTCAACAAGGAGACAAGGATCAGTACAATAATAGGCATCAGCTGAATGAACATAGAGAAACCTCCCTAAGGAACAAAAGAGATTCAGGGATTTCATAAAACAGCATCAAGTAAACAGATTTGACAAGATTTAATGCTAAGCATGACTTTCTGCTTTAAACATTAAGAACTGCTAGGCAAGCTACAACTGCAAACACTGTATCGTTATCTTAACTTTGTGATGCATACACAATATTCACAGTGCTCAAGCTGCAAGAATTCATGGGTTAGCTGGTAGCCACAGTTACCAACTGAAGAGTGTGATTCAGTTACATTCTATGCAACGATTTGGTCTCACCTATACAGTTGTATGTAATTATATAGGACTATATATAATTCGTATAGATGAATATCGAGCCTTAAATTCAATTCGTACCTCAGCCCAAATAAATGTTTAAATGTAGTCAAGGATTAGTGACCAGAACTAGTGGCATACTTAGGCTAATACCAGTCACTAGAAAGATACTGACATACAACAACAGATTTACAAAACCAGACTGTTATCTTCTCAAATTTGTATGTCTATTTACATTAAGTAGTACAACCTGCCAAAGTTTTAAAATAGGTAACCGGCAAGCACAAATTCTCCTCTGCAATACAGAGCTCCTGTGCAATCACATTGCTGAAAGTGAGTACCAGCAAATTTTCCAATCCATAGTTTAAAGTCAATGGTGCTTAAACATACATCACCCCTCTCTTCCTCCCTCTCATGTCCACTCTGACGGTGCTGATTAGGATGACTGTAGCCAGCACGACCATTAGAAAATGAATGTACACTACCTAAGGAAAGAAATATGCATATTTAAACCATGTAAAAAACCCAAAAACTAGAGGTCAATACACAAGCATCAACATAAACCACTTAGCATTGCTGCACAATGGCACATAAAATAGCTTTAAGATATCTTACAACTTCAAAGTGGTTTAAAATAAATATTTTAAGCTCTAAGACAACTGATTTTCTCATTTCATGTACTGCAGAATCACCATAGTAACCCCAAAGAACTGAAACTTGCATTTTGGGGATTTAGCATCACTTGCAGGAAAACCAAAATGTGATGCAAATTAAAGAATTGAGGTTGTAGGCAGGCTGGAGTAATTTTACTGTTTTACAGTACCACACACTCTAATGCCACTCTGGGGAGTACCACTGTATCACAATGATTATGCTGATGTATACAAATACCTGTTGGAAAGGCCCCTCCAAAAAACATGTTGAATAGATCCTCTGGGGTAATATCTGCCTCACAACCTCTATGGAAGTTGAATCTGCCGTTGCTAGGGTGACTGCATGTTTGCTCTTCACTGCCTGTAAGGTCATACTGCTTTCGCTTTTCTGGATTACTCAGCACAGCATACGCGTTTCCAATTTCTGAAACAAGGAATAAAAGACAACTCCCATAAATGAAAGATATGAGCTATTCCAGCATGAAAATTGCAATTTCAAAGTCAGGAATAGGCAGAGAATGATGTCTTTTACTGTATGTTACAATTCAACTATAGTAGAACATGGTCCAGAAACATCTCTACTTTTCTTAGCATAGCTTCCACAGAGTTTCCCACCAACGCCATTCAAAGCCTTTTATCCTGTTGAACTAGGCAGAAGGCAGGAGAGCTTTGTTTCTTTTTCTAGGGAAACACCTACACTTGTGGAAATGTTCTCGCTCACTGCAATTACTAAAAAAGCATCCCGCATTACAATGAGAGCTTTAAAGCTGGGTAATTGCAAAGTTCAGTTTGCTCTAGCAGCCTAGCTTAAAAACATCATGGACTCAGTAGGTTTTCTTTGGTTTCCTTTGGTTAAGTGGTGTCTTTTCTGAATGCATCAACTTTATTATCTACAAGAGTATTAATGTATTTTTCCGTGTTCTTCTTAAGATATTTTACAGATTACATTAATAACACAACATTTTGCATGATGTAACACGCATGCACAGCAGGAACATGTGTGCTCCTAAGGTTGTCAGTATGACCTCAATGTTTGCAGCATCTGGCCTGGATGCTTGCCCCCAATTATGCTACATTATCAGAAATGGGCAACTTCGACAGTAGAAAAGGAAAAACTGAGTTAGGTGAGCACGGACAGAATCAGTGTGAAAAATCACAAGCTCTGCTGACTTTCCAAACTTCAACCCTAGTTGCTGTGCACAGACATACAGCTCTTGCAGACTGAAGGAAAATCTCTGCTGGCACTCAAGGAACAATCTTCACTCAGTCTTATCTTCATTAAACCTTTCCGCTTTCCTGTCTCCTCTCTCTTCCAGGCTGCTCCAACAAAAGGCTTCTTTTGCAGCCAGCCAATGCAAGGCACAGGGATTGGTTTTCAGTGTTGAGAAGCCATCAGTCATCAACATTTCGAGAGAGGTGCGGCACTACAACCTCAACACGTGCAAATAAGGACTATGACTTTGCATAATTACTGTTTTCAACGTTATCCAATTGGGAAAAAGAAAGGAATTTAATGAATCTTAACTATGTGCCTTTTAAGATGCCCTTAGAAATAATCATTAGTAATTCCTTTAAATGGAGGAGAAAACCCAAAGAAATTAAGCTTGGTAATGTACACTGAGAGCATAATACACACTACTGACACCAAATATTGCTGCAAGGTTCCTCTTGTATCCTCTATTCAGCACAAGGATAACATTGGTAGTAAAAATCTATATTTTCTCAAGAGTTAAGAATTTAGGGAGACATAAATGAGGTGACTGCAGCTAAAGAGAAGACAGCATACTGTCACAGTATGGTCAGCATAATTCACAACAGATTTGATTCAAAGATAATTTTCTTTAAATAAAAGACTTAAAAAAAAAAAAAAAAAAAAACCCACCCCAAACCCCAAAACCCCCTAACTGCTCAAAAGTTTCAAAATAAAGCTTTTGGATGAAGTTGGTGAAAAAGATTCCAAGAGATTAAAAGTGAATCCAGGAGATTAAAAGTGACTACATTTGCACAAATTTCTTAATCTGAAATACAATTTTAGGGAGACCGTTCTATACAAGAGAAGAGCTGTACTATGTAGCTCAAGATCTGAGTACCTTGCCTAACATCAAACTCCGTTCTCTAATGTGGCCTTTCAATAAATAATGCATTATTATAAAATAATAGCTATTATTGTGAAACTCCTTTTCTCAGCTGGATGTTAGAAACTCATCAGACACTTTTAAAGGCAAACCTAAACAATAAATTTACTCAGCCATACAAAAAAGGCTACAATCATTTCGAAGCAAGAAAAATGCTACCTTTTATTAAGTTATTTTTAGTCAACAAGATTCCCCTACAAAATGGTCTGTTCACTCATCTAGTTAAGAACCAGAAAATGAAATTAAACTGAAGACATGAAACTTGTAGAAAGCACTAATGTTAAACAAAAGATTAAATAATAAGAAACTGATTTCTAGCATTTCAAAGGTTATTTAAAATGCTATTAACAAAGAAGAATTATTTTACTCATAGGGCTGGAGTCAATTTTATAAGAATGACACTTTTTATTTTAGATAAAGCCATCATGTAGCTGCATTAAAATAATCATTAACCATCAACCTTCCTGCTATAGTCTAGCCAATTGTCATCTGGAATTGTTAGTATATTATTACCTCTTAAATTACTTCTGTGTCAGAAGTGTTACTCAACAGGACATTTTTTTTTTCTTTTTTTCCCTTCCCAAATTTAAATCCGATCCATTTTTTCAAATGTCTGCATGTAAACCTCGCACAGGAAAAAAATAAAATAGATGTACCACAATCATATTGTTTGTTTATGCATGATCATTTCTCACACATTCACATTTTTCTTCATCTCTGTCTGAGATGAAGGTGTACTTTTCCTTAAAAAGCTTTTCCTCAGCAATTTCCCTTGTGCAGGGCTAACAACAGGTCAAGTCAGACTAAATTCTACCTGAAATAGTCAAAGGCAACTGTTAATAAGGCCATGTTTGAACCCAAGTGCTTCTGTGTGGAAAAAGTAGTAAAACTACATACAAACAAGGAGTTCTAAGGAAAAGGTAACAGTGTGGCACATGAGTCAGTAAAAACTGCATTTTGCTGTCAGATACTGCTTTGCTTTTTTCAGGCTCAAGTAAAGATTTAAGACAGTAAGATTCAATTGACTACATTAAGTCAACAACAGTAAAAAAGTGCAAGCGGTTTCACAGATCAAGTATTCACTCCTTGTACCTGATAATTAGAGATAATCTTCTGAAACCGAACCCTACTGCAAAAGCCCACATAATTTATCTATACTGCTAGGCATATGTTAGGACAATAAAGATCAAGTAGGTTCTTGGATAAAAATGTCAGTTTAATATTAGGTACAGAACACCATACTGACAATTTTGTAAAGACAAGTGACCAATGCAGATGAATTTCTGTTCATCTGACACAGCTTAATCACAAAAGAAATCTGAAGTGAAAAAGGGTTTTTACTTTTAAAAGCCTCTGTTGCTCCAGGTGCATCGTTTTTGTCTGGGTGGAATTTCAAAGCAAGTTTTCTATAAGCCTTCTTTAGGTCTTCTTCACCCGCATCCTTTGACACCCCAAGGACTTCATAATAGTTTTTACATTTCTTTATACTGCAAAAGGAAATGAAGTAAAACATTGTAAACAAAAAGATGTAAAAGTACTGCGTTAGGACACGGCTGCAAATGAGGTAATCCATTACACTGATGCAATACATTACATGTCTCACTTTCAATATAAAATTTATTTAAAAATCCACTCCAGAAACAAAGAACGGCATTTTTCATAATAAACTCACCACTGAGCACAACAAACGCTCATACTCAAAATTACTTACTATGTACATTTATTTTACTACTTCTACTGTAGAACGACTAGAGTTGTAAGAAATTGTTCCAGTTTGCAATTACTGTAGCATTTCCTCATCCCCAATTTATTTGAATATTGATGTTAATAATGCGTAAAATGAAGATTCCAAACTTATTCACAGAGCTAGTGGGTAGGAAGGCCTGTTATGACTGTCAACAGCAAATGCTCTCTGGTATGCAAGATTTAAACCAAAACAAACAATACCTCCCTTTCTCCAAATAAAAGTCAAGTTGTAACACTGTTCAAGCATTCACTTTTCAGGGAAATACGGCATATGAGAATACCTCTGCTGCTGGGAATACACCTGGATCTTAAGCTTTCTGCAAGTATTTATGTAAGTTCATAGAAACAATAACAGCTTCAGCAATTGCAAATTCATCTCATCTCATATGTTCAATGCAGCTTTATTTAAACACGGAAATATTCTTCCTGTAGGCCGTCTCACTCAGACAGGAAAAGCAAAACCTGGAAATGATGTAATGATTCGGTAGGCTTTACAATACCCAGAAGAGAGAAAGAGCAGTTACAGAGAGCAGAGAGAACATTAATTCTGTGTGGGCAGGAAGAACTACCGAATCAATAAATACAACTTAAAACCTAAGTTACTCGGATAAGGATTCAGAAAATAAGGCTAAATCACAAACTTGCATTGCAGAAATGAGGCACATTGACATTTGGTGCATACCAAAAGAGAAGGCTCGTCCAAGCAAGAAATATAAATTACATCCATAAATACTTTAAAAGCTTTGTGTGAGACTCTTCATATGGCTGTAACTGTGTCCACATTCTCTTAAATAGATGGATTTCTACGTAAATATGGGTTTAGTGTTGCAAAGACTAGACACAGGGCAGCCAAGCAGAAAAAGGGGAAAGTAAACCTCTGGCATTTTCATGAAAGAAGAATGGGTACCCTGTAATTAAGGGAATGCTAGCATCAGAAGTACAACTACGCCGTCGTGTGTGTCCTTCATAGTTCACAGATTGATCAAATCAAGTTTCATGTGAGGGATCTCTTTTCCTGTGTTCAAATAACACAAACTTTTGTGGAAGTCTTGGTGTAATGCTCACAAGAGCACTGCACTGAATGCATGCAGGCAGCTGCCAACACAAATATCCAGTCACATAAATACAGTTCATTATATTGAACTAACATTTAGTAAGTTCAGGAAGCCGATAAAGCTAACTAAAATGAACACATCATCAATAAAGAGTGGAAAGAAAATACATTAAATTCTACTATGAGTACTAGAAACTTTTGTTTGTTCATTTGTTCATTCATTCACAAGAAATGTACTGTAAAGATCCCTTCATCAGCCTCAAGACCTAGATCACTTATGAACTGTAGCAAGAAAACACATTTTTATTTAAAGTGTAACACTATCAAATTAAGCTTTTATTCCAAGAAATTGTTATCTCAGCATCCCATCTAAGTTCTTCTCTTCAATAATTCAGTATCTGAATTATCTTTTGTGGACCAGACTCTTCAGAACTTTGGTTGATATAAAATTAGGTGATGAGTCAATGTTTAGCAAAGTTACTTTATTATCAGGAAAACTGCAGTGAACATTTGTTCAAGTGTATTAAGCACCATGTGTTCTCAACAACTTTTTCTCCCAATAGTGTATGGCCATTTTTTCATGGAAGTAACAAACCTCACCTCCCCAAATCCAAACATGAAAGCATACTTCTTTGCAGAACCTATATGCATTTATTTCACAACTCTAGGATGCAGAGAGGAGAAAAGTGGAAAAAAAAAACAAAAAACCAGAAACATCCAAGAAATACCAACCTGTTTTCCAACCCCCAAAAACTCACTTTGTCTTTCTCCCATTCACAACCAGTGAAAATCCCACAGTGGGAAACTCTTATTGGAAAAGCAGGAATGGTCAGAATATGTTCAGGTCAGTGTGTGACCAGCTTCCGACACCACAGTCTGCCTAGAGCCAGTGTATCAAACCAGAGCTACTCCTTGATGAGAAAGCACAGAGAGAAACCTGCCTTGTGGGTCAAATGGCACTTGCCCTTCAAAGGGATGAATGCTATCACCCTCCATGCAACAACTATCCTGAACCTGCTTCACAAATGAGCTATTTTTCACTGAGAAAAAGTGTTCAGCCAAGGTGTAACACATCTCAATTGTCTCTTAGCAAGTCTTTGCTGGTGACTGCTTTGTTAAACAAGACAATCTACAAATACACAAGCATCGCCATCGTAAAGTTCCCGATTTCATATGCAGCTACAATTTAATATTTCAAGCACATCTTATATCAAATTACCCTCATATCCTGACCTGCTACCCCAGGCTAAATGGCCAGGCTCAAACAAACCTTTGTGAATTTGTGACAGCCACCCCTGACTATTTATTCTCCCTTGTGTGTTCCTGTCAGGATACGCACACTCACAGCAACACTGCCTACAGCAGATCTGTAATGGATCCTCCAGATCATTTACGCTGCCCTCCCTTCTACTGCACAGGACCAACACTGAGATACTTAACCCCTGTTCAGTGTTTAGCCTGTTGTCATCTTCAGATCTCAACCAAGTGAGTGCTGGCTCTAACGATCCTCAGCTGCAAACATAAGCTGCTAGTACTTTGCTGGATAGCCTGAGAAGCATGTGACTTCATGACAAGTCATGTGGAATACGCATATATGTGTGGTAATTTTGCACAGTTTAGCAGGACTTTGGATTAGGCAGATCAAGCTTCAAAACTGGAATACATTAAATGATTGCATAAATATATAGGGGCCAAACCCCCTACCTAAGGTTGGAATTCTCAGCAGTGACCCTGTGCTATGAAGCCCTTGCTACACTCTGCTATTAGACAAGAGTTTTATAACCATTGCTTTGCCATTTCAAGGCAAAAGGCATCTGGACCGTAAGTAGCTAGTAACTAGTTAATGCAAAGTTTTCTACAGGGAGGGAGTCAATGACTTCTGCCAGGAGGTCCCCTACTGAGCACAATTCAGGGCAATCATTACAAGGTAATGGCTCGCTTTTTCAGACAAGTCCATGTGAGTTATGCACCAAAACTTGTATGACAGTAGCTCTGCACTAAGGATGATGAGACAACCAAAAACATTTAGAAGGTGCTTTCCAATTAAAGTTATCAGTGTTTGTGATGCTCTCCTGAGAGGCAAAACTAACACACCACAAACTCAACTTGGTCAGTCTGTTTACAGCAGGACAACTGCATGGGATTACCAGGGCAATCCAGGTTTTACGTGTGCTGTGCAGTCATCAAGCTTCTCAAACACTGTTGGAGCACACAGCCCACCCCATCAGTGCCTGACATGCCACATACCTCCTCCACCTTAAAGAGATGAAGATCATGGGCTTCACACAAAGACTCTCCAAGACTTAAGTCCTCTTCCCCCTAACTGCCACTGTCCTGATGATAAATTTCTCTCCGGCTGCTGGGAGCCTTTGGAAGCTATGGCCAACCTGACCCTTGTCCCTCAGCAGAGGCAGGCCTTTTTGGATGTATTTCCCAACCCCTATCTCCAGTAAACTCCAGATATCTGACAATCATCACACTGCCAGAATTCCTCACCTGGAGCACTGAACAGTCCTGTGGAGATCTGTCACAGGACAGATGGACAGAAGTAACCATCCCCTTCACATATGTCTTCTGTTGCAGGCTACACAACATTAGCCAGCAGAGGCTGGAAAAGATGAAAACCAGTGGAGGCTTTGGAAAAGTCTGACCATCGATGTTATTTATGGCTTTAACTGCATCCAAACCCCCTGTCCTGCAGCACTCTCAGCATGAATAACTAACTAACTTTCTGAAAGCTGCATTTCAAATTGTTGCTTGCTTGCTTGCTTGGTTTTGCTGTACTTAAGGCACTATAGTCCCTAGTGCTAATTTTCTTGCACATGAACATTTCTCCATACTAATGTTTCTTTTTAAACTTGCAATTTATCACTTGCTTATTGACTGCTCCTTTTGTACTGAACTGTTTGGGGGTTTTTTTTGTTATTTCTGGCTTATTTGGTGTTTTCACTGTTAATTTGTTTGAGGTTTTGTTTTTTTTTTGTGAATTGCTTTTCTTGTATTTTTCATTCCTGGTTGGATCACTTCTGCATCTGAATTACTATGAAATTATTTCTTTTGTTTGGTTAATTTCTGTCCTTGCTGAAGTTTAGTCCCCTACCAGCACCTTGGCACTGTCCTGGTTAACAGATTTGTTGGCTGATTTAGGAGGGCATGTTGCTGGATGTTCCTGAAATAATACCTGGCTTTTACAGAATAGACTTCTCAAACACCATGAAGGCAAGTGATGGCTAACAATCACCCACAATCTGCTGACAGGGGAGTCTTGCTGTGACTTGCAAAGCTCCACTATCTCAAGTTGTAGCTGACAAGCCACCTGCAGTAGAACTGGTCAGCCAGTTTCAGACCATAGCAACAGCCAGTTCTGCCTGAAACTGGATTCCTCTTCATGCTCTGATGGCTGAAGGCAGAGGAAGTCCTCCAGGAACTGAAATGCCTGCTCTCACCTGCAGAAACTCTGTGGCTACCACCACTGGTTCTCCTGTGACTACAATATGATGCGATCCTACTGCTGTGCTTCTTGTTTCACTTTTCAAATCTACAATTCAGATTAGGTCAGCATCGACAGCTTCTATCAGATTAACAAAACCTACCAGAGATGCTTGCATTTCTATATCAAATACCTGCAGTGACCCATGATCACTAAGTTTTAGTATGACTAGGTATTTTGAAGGGCCTTCCAAAGCTTTTGTCTATAAGCACAAGGATGGACAAAAAGACAAATACTTCAACCACTATCTCCAAAAGCTTGCAATGGGAGCCACAATTATTTCTCCCAATGGTAATCTGACCTGAGTAGCACAGTGAGCAGCAATGTGAAAGTTAGTAACAAAGGACTGCACAAGAGGAAGCTACATTGACTTCTGATCCCAGACGAGCAGAAAACCACAGTAAAATGCAGACCAGTTTCTACATGGGTCAAGTTTCCAGTAATGCCAGACAGCCTGATGCAAATGGCATCTTGCAGCTGAATTAAGAATGTCCCAGTCATCATTCTACTAATAACAGTTATCTTTTAGATGTCAAAAAGGTAATATGGAACATATGATACAGATTATTTACTAAAAAGGAGACATGAGATACCATATGAATGTTAATATAATTTAAAGGAAGCCTGTATAAAGTGTATGACTTGTACATGTGTCTGAATTTATTTTTAATAATGTGGGAGACAACAGATAATACACACTTCACAGCATAAAAAGAAATGGGAAAGATTAGTACACAGCAGGCAAATGATCCTTTTTTTACTGTCATGCTAGTCCACAAAAAGGGTCTGCACATGTGGTGTAAGTAGGCAGACATGAAGAGAATTTGTCTGAAAGTAATGAAGAGCTCTGACAACTGTAATTCTGATCAGCACTTCATTTGTTTTAAGTGAACTAGAAGAACAAGTTAGTTTTCTTTCTTACACAGATGTTTCATTTCCTTATCTCAGCAAAAGATGCCAATAACCTACATCAAATAGTGAAGGAATTGCTTTACAGTAAAGAGCTCAGAATACAAAGCAAATTCTCCCTTTTTTGTTGTGCACATGATGCAAAGTTTATATTGCTCAGACAGCTTTCAATTGGCTCGTGACTCCTGGGGCACTAATTCTAAAAAAGACATAAGTCTGCTGTGGGTCCTAACATATTTCTGCTAGTCTCCTGTCAGCATCTCTGATAAGCAGGTCACCTAAAGTGTTAACGCAACTTGATCCAGCCCTCAGTGACAAGATAAACATCTTTAAGAAAAAAAAAAAAAAATGCACATACTACAGATGGTATTTTCAAAGCATTTCAATTCAGAAGTAACAAAGTGGTCTGGGGTATCTCATGCTTCAAATTATCACACTGAAAGAGTGAACACTGTTTCCACAAAGAACAGAGCATCGCCCAGCACTTATGCAATCAGTGGAAAGATATTGCATCTTATGCTTTTCCCAGTCGAGCAACTTGTTTGCAAGCTCATGTAATGCTCCACAGAAGCGTTACAGTAGCTTGCTAGTGATCAGCATCCCCTGTGTATGCGCAAAAAATAAAACCAGCACAGAGGTGCTTGGCTGTTCTCATACCTACTCACATTACTAGAGTAACTCTGACGAAAATTAATGCAGTTACATCAGTTACGGCTCTAAGCATGTCTTCACTATGCTTAAACCTATTGTTACAAGCAAATTCAAGATAGCTGGACAATTCCAGGAACAATAATCAGTGATCCAAGTGAGAGAGAGCTAAAAGTCTGTCCCTTTGTCCAATTGCTCACTAAAGCTTATACAGAAAAAGCACTGGAAATGGCATGTATAGTTAAATCAGGAATGCCTTCTCTCAGTCTATATTATTAAGTTCCACTATTAACACAGAACCAGAACTCGTAGAGGGAAGGATACTTGAGGATAATGACCACCTTTCGAATCATAAGCATACAAAACAACTGTTTGACAAAGTCAAACACATGGGAAAATACAGAATTTATTAAAAAATGAAGATATGCTACTTTGCTATCTAGAAATTTCTTTCCTTACAGGGAAAGAAAAATAAAAAGCATGAAATATTATTTAAAACCAACTCTTCACACACATTTCTTTACCTAATTCAAAGGTGCCCTGGTTTCAGCTGGGGTAGAATTATTTTTCTTCCTAGTAGCTGGTGCAGTGCTGTGGTTTTTTGGATTTAGCCTGAGAACAATGCTGGTAACACACCAAGGTTTTAGTTGTTGCCAAGTAGCGCTTACCATGATCAAGCCCATTTCAGTCTCTCATGCTCTACCAGTGAGGAGGCGTACAGGAAGCTGGGAGGGAATACAGCCTGACCTTAACTAACCAAAAGGGTATTCCATACCACAGCACATTCATGCCCAGTACATAAAACAGGGAGGATTTGGCCAGGAGGGACAGGCCTGGCATCAGTCAGCTGGTGGTGAGCGACTGTGTTGTGCACCAGTTGTTCTTGAGTTTTCATTCTTCTCTTTCTGTTGTCTTCCTCTTCATTACAATTATTATAATAGTATTATTATTACATTTTATTTCAATTATTAAATTGCTCTTATCTCAACCTGTGGGGTGTACCTTTTTTCCCCCCTTGCTTCTCCCTCCCTATCCCACCTGGGGGGCAGGGGTATGAGCGAGTGGCTGCGTGCTACTTAGTTGCTGGCAGGGGTTAAGCCACAACAAAACATCTGAAAACCATTCCACAGTGATATGGCAGAAGCATATGGTGGTGACAAGCTCTGCCCTCTGAAGAACAGCCTCCCCAGAGAGGCATGTTTCATTTAATTGCAAAAGTCTGGGGCCTGACTAAAACAATAACATATACAGCCTGATATGTTTCCAATTAGGAAGCTAATTCTCACTGTGGTTTAAACATAAGCTTTCCCTCAGCTATCATCACTACATGTACTATATTTTTCCATTAAGTTTTAGCCCACTGTTTGAATGTAATCCTGTTCTCCTTGGCAAGGCACACACGTTTGTTAATTCTTAACCATAAATTTTCTAAGTGGTGTGTTGATGTCACAAGAACTGGAGACTTGCTCTGCTGATCACTGCATATCTAACCCAAAATTCAGTTTCTCTCCAAAGGTTTATAAACTGCTATTAGGTATATAGCATCATTCAAGGATAGTAGCATCATTCAAGCTAAGGTCAAAATTCTGGTTTAACAGCTGATTTTTAAGTTGGATATAAAATACAAATAAACATGAGTTGTTATGTAAGCTATTACAATTGCTCAACTGAAATATCTGGGAAGATTTTAAACCCCCAAATTTAATATTCACAAAGCAGCTTCTTGAAATAGGTATTAAGAACCAATGTTGCATCAAGATTATCCTTAATGTGCAACTTCTGCAAATGCCCTTAACTCTGGTTCTGATCTCAGCAAACTGGATTAATTTTATCTGGTATCTAGTGAATTCCTTCAAGGAAGCAATACCCAGCACCATGAAAGCATACGAGGGAGAAACGTTGGCTCGACAACACCATTTTGCTCAAGACAAAGCAGGCAACATGCTTTCTGTTACAACAAAGAAACAAACAAAAAAAAGAACTTGAAGAAAGTCTGATGTCAAAGCAGACTGCAGCTCAGATGGGTATGTCACATATGAGTGAATCCTTCCAGGAATATAGTCTTCCTTGTAGCACCTTTCTGAGACTGTGCTACATGTCTTAGTTTGATCTCTCATTTCACAGATGACTTCTTTCTGGGTATTTTGTCTCACATGCATGTATGCACACATACATACACACACTTTGCACTCATTTTAACAGGTAATCTTTGAAAGTGGCAAAAAAAACACATGCTTATTCAGGTTTTACTTTACATGTGTCACAAAGGGTAATAACATTAATCAAGCAGAGATGATGGTAAATGAAAAGCTCTAGTAAGTAATAACACCAAGTGTATAGCCATGCCAGAGATACTGCTTTCTACCTGCCTGAATGCAGAGCAGAGCTGCTGTATCAACAAAGCAAAGCTACTTTTCTTCCTCACTGTTAGCACAGCTGAACACATTATTGAACTTCAGGAAAAAGATCCCAAGATAGTATCAACTGCAACATACATTTCACATGCAAACCACACACAAATTTCCATTTTGCACAACAGTTCATCCAATCTACACAAATTAGGAGATAAGGACCTTTTGACCTCCCTTCTTCGGGCTCTCTTGAAAATATCTAGGCTAAGCTTACATGAAAATACAAATGGGTTTTGATGTGTGCAATTTTAGAGTGGCTGTATACATATTTCTTTAGCAGAAATCAGAGCACATACCAACCCACATTCTTCTCACTCCTACAGCCAATAAGTGTGTAATGATAACATGACTTAAGAGTTACTTGCCTCAGAAGGACATTTCTATTTATCTTTCTTTCTTTTTGCACATCCTCCTTTCCTAATGTTACCCAATCTTAATACTATCATGCTACATGAAGTCCATGCGGATATTATAATGCAACTCAGACTATGGGCTTCAGCACTTCTTAGGTGCCTGCACTTCCAGAATGAAACAGTTTTAACACTCATTTAAGACCAGCTTGTACAGAAAATAAACATTAAGAGTGAGCATGTATATTGAGCATAAAAACATTTAAGAACAGAAAAATTGTCCTGCAATTTTCATCACTTCTTCCATTTACCATTAGATCGACTTACTAAGTATTTTGAGTATTACCTTTATATAAAGTAACCTTGGTGGTTTAAAAGGAAAAATATCATCTTTCTCACAGAAAGTGACAATGTCTCACATTGTGTTTAACTGCAGCACAACTCTCCTCTTCCTTTTAGGCGCAGTTCAGTACAAGTAACCCCTTGCACCTAACCTTGATTTTTTTTTAATTGCTTCTTAGATGCTAGAGCTGAAAGCATAAGTACAGAATACACAGAATGAAAAAACAGCGATTTAAGCAAGGCCATACCTGTATACTCCTTCCATTTGGTCTGCAGTATAGCTTTTTCCACTTTCTCCTGCTGCAGATGCATTGTTCTCCTTCGTGTTACTGGGCTTACTTTGATCATTGCTACTGGCTGGTTTTTGGCAGTAAGCGCCTCCCCCAGCAGTACTTCCATTCTTTGTAATAGCTTCCAACAAAACTGTAAAACAACAGTATATCATAGTATCATTATAGGCATTAGAGATTAAGTTAGGGCTCTCAAGTATCTTAAATGGGAGCACCACAATTATAGAAGACTAGCTGCTACAACCTGTTTTCTTATTGATCATCACTTTGTACCATAAACCTTTCTGAAGCCAGTCTAGCAACATCTTTTTGTAGCAAAACTATGGAAAAAATGTTTCAAAATTAGTGACTGGACTCCCCTCCACCTCTGCCAAGGTAATTTAATACTGTAAAGTATTTGTCCAGGTCCTTCATTTCTAGATGGGTTTTAGAGGCACTGAACCCAAGCTTTAGGGTGAAAATACCAGAATACCTGAATAAGCAACTGAGGAATATTATTCCTCAATAAATAGGAACTAACCTAACACTCTAAAGAACCTGCAAATTATTCCACACAGATACCAAGCCCATCTCCAGCACGTTTCAGTTGCTACATACATACGTATTTGTAACATAAGCCATTAGTGGCCACAAACTGATGCTCTATATCCCTTCCACACAATATCAACTGAAATTCAAGCTACTGTTACAGGTACGTCAGCACCAGCCAGCTACACTCAACTCCAAGACCTGAATCTTGAAAATTAGCATGCTTTTGCTAGATCCTCTTTGAAATCCTCTTTCCTCCCACGTTCCAACAAGTCTCAAGTTTAGCAATTTAATAAATCATCATACACTAAGTCTTCTTTTTCTTTCTGGATATAAGTGTGTATCTTGGAAGTATCTGTTTTACCAATAAATCAGAAACAGTACTATTCTAACCTAAGGGACTGCACACAAAGCATAATGTAGATCAAAGACTATTAAATAGTTTATCTTTCCTGAAAAGAGATCCCTTCAGAGCAAGATGGCAAACTACATAGTCCAAGTTTGTTTCATAAACTGGGAGTTACTACCTGCAGAAAAAAATGCCATAATAAAAATTCCCCCAAAAAAGTCCCACTCACTGTGAAAGCATGTTATAGTTTCATTGTTATAAAAATATTTCCTTTTAGAAACTAGTGAGATGAACCCTGAAGGATTTTCTCCTAAAACTAATCTTAAAATGTCTCCTTTGATTAGCAAGGTCTCTCTTGAAGCAGCACAAAACTGGGATCCTACACATCATAGCTTGTATCTCTTGGAAGCACAGGAAAGAGAAGAAAGCAGAGCTTTGTTTAAAAGGAAAACCACCGCTTCCCTGAGATGGTCTCTTTAAAACCCTTCCATTATTTGTTTTACTTATTAATTCACTTATTACCCACTGGGCACAGCAGCCTGACGTACTGTGACTGAATAGCTACACCCAGACTAAACAAAGAGTCAGTTGACTTGAGTGCTGGCCCTGGACTTACGCATGCCTCTGCAAGACTCATCAGTCGATCGGATCAGGCTTTTTACTGCAGAAATAAAGAAACAACTAACATTTAGATGCCGAGTTGTATACCGAGGGGATGTTTTCACTGCAAATGAAGCGAGGTTCTTGAAAACAGGAAAGCTGTAGTGGCATTATGGATTGTAACTGAAGCAGTTATCCAAATATCTGCAATAGTTTATTCTAATATAATCTGTTACAGCATTTAAGGTTCTGCAGTAAATGAAGAACTCCAATAAGGTGACTATGTCTGCACACTAAGAAGTAATCAAGAAGAGAGATTTGCACAGACAGTGCCCTGAGAATGAAGCATTTTCTGTCTGAATATCCTTTTTTTTTCCTATCCAATAACAGTATCACGTGGGATCATACTGAACATGTGACCCTGACTTACCCTCTAGCAAAACTGTCAAGTAAGTGTTATTTCAAATCTGCCTTTATATTGGCTTTGCTTTAGAAATTCCCCATCCCTACAGTAATGCTCATGCCAAATCAGTAAGAGATAACGGTAGAAATGCAGGTATAGACAATGGTTTGCATTTTTAACACCCAGTGTCTCTTCACAGCATGTTTAGCTGGTCTTTTCATTAACTGGTTTAGCTGCACTATACTTTCAACATCACTGCTTCCTAATCACCTCGGACCTCTCATCCTCATAATGGAGCTGCATTGCTGAGAGGACAATGCAGCATGCTTGCAAAAAATAATAAAACAAATCCAAAACCTTAAGTATTAACTTCTTAAAATAGCAGGACACAGCACATACAAACATGCTATTGTTCTACACTGAAAAAGAAAACTGTACAAAGGGTCTGGGGCCATTGTTTTCTTCAAACAAAAGATACAGTTCAGATATTCAAACTTTTTTTGACTCTTCTGTGAACTGCTGGTGGTAAAACCACTGCTGGAACTGCAGTCCTAACAGTGCGTTAAAGAAAACTTTCACTGTGCATTTAGGTATTTAAAACTAGGACATACAAGGAACCAAAGACTTATTTTGTTAGCAGGTAAGACAATGAATCTTATCTCCAGTGTGTCTGAAGGCTCTCTTGTGTGTACTGTTACCTGCTGCTGAATGAAAGATCCTTGCACTGCATTTGATTCCATTATGCATTGAACATGACCCCCACTTTGACTAATGGAAGAACTGTTTAATTCAGAATTCGTACTAATGCAACATTCTGAAAAACTATGCTCACATACTCCTAAAGAGTTTGGGCTTTAAAGGCAGCATCAGAAATAGTCAAAGAAAATTTTTAGCAGCACTGAAAAATAAAGTTGTCCTTAATATAATTTTCTGCCTTCAACTCCAAACAGAATGGCACCTAAGCTTAAGAAGATCTTCTCCTTTATTATCTTTAAATCAATTCTTTCTTTTTTTTTTCCAGTCAAGCAACTAGTTTCCACTCAGCTGCAAGATGGATCATTAGCAAAACCCATAATCAAGCAACGTTTTGAATTGTAAAACCATTTTCTAGCAAAGTGACATCAACATGACCACTGCTACTATGAAGTCATTAGCTAAGTATCATTAAATAAGCATTGACCTTACATTACACTATTAAAGCCTTAAAATAGCACTGCTGCAGTCAGCGTATTTCAGACAGAAGCTCTGTTTAGCAAACTAAACTACACTGATAACTGAACTAGTGCTGAACGCACTTTAAATACAAATGTCACCAAAACCAAACCACACACGGTATTGTTTTAGAGACAACAGTTAAAACCTATTTTCTGTCCTTTTATAACCTGCCATAACATCAGGAGGAAAAAGCATCAGTAAAAGATTCAGTGCTACCATTCTCTCTGCTTTTATCACTGATGGAACATCAGTTGTGAAAGGGTGGGCAATTGTTCTCAAAGTGATATTAAAAGCTACAACCTATGAAGAATCTGTGACTTCAGTGAGAAATTGGTATTAACTACCTTCTAATACATACCCCAGAGAGAAAGTAAGCAGGTGCAGTGACAACTGGGGCTGCACCATACTGTCCTATCACCATGCAAACCGAAAACATTATGACTGTAAATTAAGAATCTGTGTTAGAACCAAAACCTTAATTGTTTCCTTCTCTCTGGTATATGCTATGACACATTTTTAATTATCTGAATCATGCAATATTGTTTCCTTTCCCCACTGCTTAATTTATCTAAAACCCAACAATGATATAACAAACCAGTAATTTCATTTGCTCTTAGTCAGTGTAAAATGCCAGTTCTAACTTATTGCACACCTTCTAGTGCTGAAAAGAGGACATTCTGTGTCCTTGAAGCTTACTGCACTTTTAACAGGGCTATTTAAGTGCCTTGAGAACCTGGGGGTGGGGAATCAATGAGTTGGTGTTGTTCTGGGAGGAAATGGGATCAGTTGAAAAGAACTATCAACCTCCACAGCTAGAAAACTGAAGCACCCCTAATTTCTAAGTACCTAGTTCAA
The DNA here is from genome assembly GCF_034315485.1 of Pezoporus occidentalis. NCBI lineage: Eukaryota > Metazoa > Chordata > Aves > Psittaciformes > Psittacidae > Pezoporus > Pezoporus occidentalis. The sequence goes on from NW_026915866.1 coordinate 6,838,546, forward strand.
ATCAGGCCTAGGGTCTGATTTTTTTTTTTTCAGTGGTATTAGGGCATCTGCAATTCTCATTAGCTTCAGATGGAGCTTTAACTGCCCGTCAGTTCCACAAACCAGGCCCTGGTTTCAAGCTGAGTATCTGAAAAATGAAGCAAAAACAATTAGCCATCTCTAATGGAAACTGAGTGAAGTGACTTAACATCAGAGAAATACTGTGAAGCATCTAGTTTCAGTACACAGTTCCCCAGATTATAGTCCACTACCTTAACCATAAGGCCATCTTCTTCTCACCAGACATACACCTCATTTGTGACACACTTTGCTAATTTCCACAGTGAATAAAACAAGCGTCCTACAGATAATAGCCTAATTAGCCATCTATTTCTTGCCCTGAATACTTTACAATAGTGGTTATGTAGAAGCAGCCCCACTTAAAAGGGGAAAAAAAAAAACAAACAACAACCAACAAACCCAAACACTCAAAACATAAATCAGTTGGAGATTTTCTTCTTTTTTCTGAAAGCTATTGTAACTCTTGGAGGTATAAAATGGTAACAAGCTATTTGCTGTCTTTGGTGGAAGAAGCTGGATTGAAAGCCTCAACCTTCCCCTCTCCTGCTTCCAAAAAAGCTGAAACTATTTTCATGCATATCATCTTCTCAAGCAGCAGAAATTTAGGGGAATCTAGCAAACTTCTGCTTGGTTTTCTTTCAGAGAGGTATGTAATGTGGCAAGAACATAAACAGTACTATGGTCTTGATCTAAAGGAATGGTTACCCTTCAGGTTATTTACCAGCAACATCCATCCTGTCTTGCAGGAGAGAAAAAATAAAGACACCCCAAAAATCTATACTATAAAAACCAAAAGCACTGATGAGACCTTTGTTTATTGTCTGCATAGAAGAAGTAGCTGGGAGATAAAGGAGGTCAGAAAAAGTCCACTGGATCTGCTCACCTGACTTAAAGGCTTTACTACAGAATAAAATACAGCAAGTAACACCTCCAACCAGAATTTCACCCCAAAGGCATGTTCCAAAAACGGTAAATGCTGAGGCCTTTAAGTCATTACAGAGCAATGAGTCTTTCCTGTTCCTTCCATGGCGTAGACAATGAGAACCAGAGGAATGCAACAAGTCGCTGCTGCATTCAAAGGACTTTCGAGCTGACTTCTGACACTATGTGACAGAAAAACTCCAAGACAAGTAACAGCTTTGTATACACTCAAATCCTACTGTTGTTCCTTTTAAAAAATAATTTCTAAAAACCTTTTGCTAGGCAGATAATTATGTGTCAAGTTTCAGCACAGAAGCGCCTGAAGAGCCAATGAAGTCATATGGAGAGCCACCTATCCTGTTTTCTCTAGGAAAGCTGAATGTGTGCACAATTCCTATGTAGCTACTGTACAAGAAAGAGAAACGAAAGTAAACGAGAGGATGAAGACATGCCCAGTCTGGAGCTGCAGTTCTTACTGCAAGCCGCTAGCTAGGGGTAATTCACAGTGACAGAAGAGAAGCCAGCCTAGCCTGTCTCAGACCGGGGCCTGAGCTGTTTAAGCAGAGTCTACGTGGCTATGCTAATACTGATGGCCAAAGGGAGAGGGGAATGCATGCGAGGGCTTGGGCAGGCCAGAAGGAGCCCTTTTGGCGAGGAGAGAGCTAGCCCCAGTGTCGTCCGTCCCCCCCCTCGCCTGACGCCAGAGCCGTGCATCAGCGGTGGAAATCCACATCCCTGAGCGCTCCTCCTGGGCACGTTAAGCATCACTTTAGCCTTTTTCCCCGCGCCTGACCCCCCAGCCCGGGCCGCTCTGGGGGCAGCGCCGGCCCCGCACAGAGGACGCGCGTGAGGAGCTCCCTCGCCTCAGCGACTCAGCGCCTCAGCCTTAGGTGGCTGCCGCGCAAGCTAACGGCTCCCTAGGGTGAGGAGACCTCCTCCATCCCCCTTCCTCCCGCCGTCCCTGCAGTTCCCCCTCCTCCCGATGGAACAGGGCAGCGGGAGAGGGAAGGAGGGGCGGCCGCGGAAACAGGGCCGAGCTTCACCTCGGGCAGTCTCAGTCGGGTACAGCTTCTGGGCCTTGCCGAGGAAGCGGAGAGCACGGTCACGGTTGCCGGCCTCCAGCGCCTCCCGCGCGATCCCGATGCACTTCTCGGCCTCGTCCCGGTTCCCCTCCATGGGCTTTTCCTTCCGCCGCCTCCGCCCGCCGCAGCGCAGAGAGAAGGGGCCTGAAGCCAGAGCGGAGCCGGGCGGAGCCGAGAAAAGAGAGGAGCGGAGAGGGCAGGAGTGCGGGCAGGGACTCCCCTCACTCCGCAAGGCTCATCCCGCCGCGCAACTCCGCGCCGGCGGTACCCGCAACCCCAGCGCGGCGCTCGGCCCCGGCACCCAGCCCGGCCCGCGCCTGCTTCCGGGAAGCCGCCGCGCATGCGCCACCTCGCGGGCCCGGGGTCGCCCCGCCCGCCGTACCGCCAGCCGCGGGACCCTGGCAGCAGCGCTGCGGAGGATCTACGCTGCAGCCAGCGGCATGCTCATCCCTATCGGGAGCGCTGTCGCCCATCCGCACGTCCGCGGGGCCCCACTGCCCTCCGGCCGCAGCCTGCGGGCGCCGTCTAGGATGGAAAAGTACCGGGCGGGTGGCCGTGGACTACCGCTGCACTGCGGCCTAGAGAGCACCGCAACGCCGGCCTGCTGCAGCCTTTGTGGAGCCCGCGAGTTGTAGTTCTTTAATTACCTGTGCTTGAAGGGGCCGGCTAGCACCTTGTAACAGCTGCCTATTATTAGCGAAATCAATCACACCCTGCCGAGGGCTGCGTTGCTGCAATGAAAGCACTTGAGTGGTGCTACAGTGAAGCACCACAGCTTCAGGGGACAAATGCAGCTAATATATGTCTAACCAAGACCTGCAATCTAGGTCAACGCCTTCCAGCTACAGTGCTGCAGCACAGAGTGTCACTTGAAAGGGGTTAGGGAAGCAAAATAAGGATGCTAAACAGGCTCTATTAAGTATTTTACTGCTGGAAGAGCAGTTGTGGAATGCAGAGAGCTTGCTGCCCTCAGGCACAGGAACTGTTCTCTACAGCACCTCTTGCACCACAAAAAGGATGTGGTTTTCCCCACTGCAGTTACAGGCAGACCCTCTCTGGGAGAAGTGGATTTACAGAGAGCTGGAGAACCTACCTTTATTCTACTGCTATGATGGATGCTACTGTATGGCAGAAACCATAACTTCAACACACCATCCTTAAACTCTAGCCCCATAGTTTAAACCCTCACCACTATAAGATGCTCCAAACAGCAACCATGTGCTTTCCAGTTCAGACTGGAGTAGAGATAAAGCTGACCTGTGGGAAATGCCACACCATAACAGAGCTATTTGACTGCTACGTTGGGAGCAGGTTTTGGACTCTGCCTCCAAGTTTACACATGAGCCAGGAAAGGCTGCTGCAATACAGCCTTTGCTTTTATTCATGTCTCTCTATGGTTCTCTACAAGAAAGAGTGAGAGAAATCCAGCTCTATGATAAGGAAAATCGGCTGAAGTTGGGGATTTCCACCATCCATCCAGCTTACCTTCCTCCCCCCTCCATGACAAAGCCCTTCTATGAAGGCTGGCATCAAGTAAAACTGGCCTTGAAGTAGCATCAACCTGACATCTGTCCTACTAGAGGCACCTGTCACTCTGCACAGCAGGCTCAGCTGGCAAGAGTGTAACTTGGCAGGATGAAACCTGTGTGCCTTCTACTGGATGATATTTCCCAAGTGCAACATTCCAGGACTGTTTCCACACCCAAAGTACAGCTGCCAGGACCACCAGAGTTGCACATTCTTCAAACAACTCAGAGCCGTGTAGTTGAGACGAAGTATTTTTCAGTTAGTGGACAAGAGACAAATCAGTCTTGACATAACATTTATTGAATATTTCCACTCTAGTGGATGAAAAGTCTGTACAAAACCAAACATTTCCTTTACTTAAACCAATCTATAACCAGTCAGCTCAATCAGAACTCACTACAAATACAATAGCTTCTTTGAAGCCATGGTAACACTTAAATACGGTTAAGACTTCAATGCAGAAATTTGGTTTGTTAGAGAGCTCAAGGGAGCTTCAGTTTTCAAAGTTACAAAAAGGCAAAATTGTGTTTCACAGATACAGTCCACTGGAATCACCAACACTGGACAATTAAGTACTTAAGAGTCCTGAGATAACAAGGAATCCTGGTATCCTTTAGACAGTTTTCTGTTGTCCTTTCTTTCCAATGAGAGACTTATGGATATGCGGTATTACACCTAAGAAACAGCAACAATTGAGACCATGTTATTTCTCAGTTTTCCTAAACTCTGCTCTTCAAGCAAGCAACAGCATTAACCAACCTCTAGATTGATAAGAGGTCTTGCCACCCAACCCATCACAAACAGCAAGAAATCTACATACCACCACCAGCAATTGTTGCCTTAATGAGAGAATCCAATTCCTCATCTCCTCTAATCGCAAGCTGCAAGTGGCGGGGAGTGATACGTTTTACCTTCAAGTCTTTGGATGCATTGCCTGCCAGCTCCAGAACCTGAGGACAAGTAAACTGAGTTACACAAACCAAAGTGAGACCAACTGCATGGCCTTTGCTATTTTACTCTCTGCGCCAAGTACACTAGCAACACCACCAAGATGGCAAACAATGCCTCTTTTGAAAGGGTTCCTCCTTTGAAGCTCTGCGTTTAGTTTTCCAAGAATAGAGTGAGTTTTACAGCAGACACAAGTATACTGACACAATTTGTAAAATACTTCACCCTTCCATCTTTCCTGTAAGTCAGTGATTTGAGCTGCAAGAAATGCGGAAGTGCATCCACTTAAAACTGGCATAAAGCAAGTTCACAGCCCAGTCCAAACTGGCAAAACCACAGCAGGCTCTGACCACTATGCCATTTTGAAGTTGACCAACTTGCTTGCATCCCCTGCAGCAGCCTTACCTCAGCTGTCAAGTACTCCAGGATTGCAGCACTGTACACAGCAGCTGTGGCTCCTACACGTCCATGGCTGGTAGTCCTAGACTTCAGATGCCTATGGATGCGGCCAACAGGGAACTGGAAAATAACAGAAGTATGAACAGGCTATGACGAAGGAGACAGAAAAAGAAAACCACATGCTGGGCAACAGAAGCCCAGTGGCAGAAGTACAGGCTACATTTCAACACTTGAGAATCCAACTTAGGACACACTATGCCAAGTTTACATCACAATTCTAACCATTAACAGCCACAAAGGAATTTTCTTCCCTCCCGAACAGATCTGTAAAAGGTCTAAAAATAAGCCAAGCCAGACATCAAACTCAAGGATTAAACAGATCCTCACGCCATAATGAACAACCAAGAGACAGTAGACTCTAAAAGTCTCACAAGGTACAACCAACCAAGACACGGAAGGCCGACCTGACTTTCCCTAATGCATGCCCCAGTCCCTGCTCACCTGCAGTCCAGCCCGCTGAGAACGGGACACTGCTTTGGTCTTGGTCTTTCCGGAGTCCTTCCCAGCTTTACCACCAGCCTGGCAATGAGAAGAGGTCTGTAAAAACGGCTGCGCCCACCCCACCACCCCCACTTCCCCCCGAGGAACCATACCTGAAGGCACCACGGCAGCGCCTTACCGCGCATGC